>NW_011345506.1:0-3405 GCF_000735185.1 Notothenia coriiceps | reverse complement strand
GAGGTTGTGGAGAACTTCGACCCCTTCAGGACCACACCGACATCTGCAAAGCGTCCACCAGGGACCATCAGGATCATCACTCTCAGCTCGAACAGTGTAGATTGCCATGGTCGTCCCTGCGACGTCTTACCTCGGCCTCACGGCATTCGATGTCCTAGAAAGATAGGAGGGAACAGAGAACAATGAGCGTGTGTCACTCTAACCTTGACCTTTGACCACCAAATTTTAACGACGTAAGGACACTCTACATATGGACATGGATATCGGCATGTGGAAATGTCTCAGCCTAAAATGTTTTATCAACTCATACCTGGAAGATAGTGAACTGTCACACAATTTGCATGGCCACATTCACATAGCACCTGTGAATGAATACAAAGAACAATAAGTCAGTTATGTTATTAACACACAAACAACAAGCTCACCCCTGGCTACAAAAACATCAGTTTTCAAAGTGCATATATAATCTGCAACACTACTGAAAAACCCACACATTCAACCTTCTGCAAGATCAGAAATGTTAGGCCATTTGAATTTTCTCTTATCAATGAATTTATCCTATTGACTCAAAGTCGTATTTGTCAGTCGCAGTGTTTTATTTTGAAAATTGACCGGATTCTCCCGTTGTTTTATGTTTGACTTCCTGCCCGGTTTGACACGATCGCTCACGGCTCGCGCACAAAATAGACCAGACGCCGAAACGAACGACATAATCGGTCAACATGGGCGCCGAAATTGCTCCGCTTCTCGGCGCCAAAAAAAAAAAAAGGCCACTTGAACTGATGCAACGGGATTACAAACTGAAAAAGTGCATTCCAGAAGTTCAAAAAAATAAATGTATATATAGAAAATGTATGCACTGACACAAGTTAGATTCAAACATTTCTATGTAAACAAACGGACAAACACATCTCTCTATAATAAACCGTTTCGGAGATATTCACAGATATGTAAAACTTTAGACTTTTTGTCTAAATCTAAAAAAGTGTCTAAAAAAATGCACCCCTACCCGAAAAGCTTTGAATGAAATGCATTTCAATTCGCCAATCATTGATTATTTTCCTACTCAGCATAGAGCACCAAGTTTAGTGAATTGCTAGCTACACATGTTGTACACAACACGTAGTAGGACTAAAGATAAAACTGCTTACAATCATCACAAACTACGTAGATTTGATCATCAATGAATTGATATTAATGTAATATGATAAAAACTGCACGAATAATACACAGATGGATGTAAATAGACAAAGGATGACTCGGATTACTCACCATTAAGCCTGAGGTACCACATGTGGTCCAACGGAAAATAAGAATGTAATTTCCTGTTTCCCGATTTCACTTCCCCCAAGTTGTATGATGTAAACCAATCACATACATTTTAAATAAAAATAATCTTGTTTGTTTCACAGCTTTGATTATTTAAACCATGTTAATATGTATTAAGTAATTACATTTAATATATTTTTGAATTTACAGAATCATACAGATTGTAATTAATTTCAATACATACATTTAAAAATATGAGTATTTAAATAAAATCAAATAGATTTAAATGCTTAAAAATAAACTCTACCATGATTCATTTTTGTGAGTGTAGTTGCATAGCATTAGTCCTGGGCCTGGCTGGGTTAGCTTAGCTACCCTCCAGGGTCTCCTCCCTCTGCTTCTGGGGTGTTGAATCCGCCTTTGGGGGGTATTTGGTGTGACAGGCCTGGCTGTTTGGTGGTCGGGTTAAGGTCCACTGCACTTAAACCAATCTTCATTTTCTTATTGATGGTTTATCTTGTTCATCAGCCATATGTTCTCCAGCCAAAAAAACAACCATTTTAAAACCAAAATGTTGTTTAAAGAAGCGACTATTCCCTGTAACTACAGTTTATGCACCACTGTAACCTTATATAAAAAAATCAATATTAATATACAGTCCATTTACCCATCACTCACTAAAAGATGTAAGCAAACAAGTACCATGACCTCAGTGGTAGCTGCAAGCCTGACTTCAGAACTGTTATAACCCACTGGTGAAAAACCCTCATGTGCAGAATGACATGTGGCTAGTTATAATAAGCAAATTGCATGTATTTAAAAAAAAGGGCTGGTAAGGTATCATTGTTTGCAGTTAGGCTGTTGACATGCTGCCATGAATGAGGTTTAACAGAGACTCCCTGTCCCGAGCACACTGAGTTTCTCTCAGACAGCTTGTCACTGGCCCCTCATGTGGCCGCCAGTGTTTGGAGCTAATGGGATCATGCAGCCTCATCAGGGACGTGAATAATAGAACTGCCAAAATCTTGAACCAAGGGTAGCAGGCGTCAGACTTCAGTGCAAAACAAAACATTTCAAAAGCCATAAAAAAGCAAAAGGATGTCGCACTTCGGCACATGGTAAATTCATTATGAGGAGCTTCATAACAGCAACATGGCACATTTATGAATACTGATTCAAGTTTTATGTCAGCTCTCTCTCAGTACCCAACATGACGGATAGATAGAAGTGTGAAAGACAGTTGTGTCTTCGTATTTTATTTGGCAGTAACACTTTTCAGGGACCGAGGAACTGACTTTGTGTAGTGTTAGTAATTATTGAACCCTGAGAGCAGGACAGACTGAAAAGAGTCAAGGGAAGCTTATAAAAGTTAACAGCATTTAATTACACAAAAGATGCGGTGATGTACAAATGAAATGTGCGAGTGGGGGCGCTCTTCCCATCAGCTGTTGCTCGTAGCGTGTGCGTTCGGTCAGCTGGCGTCAGGAAAAGAGAGCGATTCTTGGCTTGCTCTTCCTTTTTTCATCTGTGGTCTTCTCCTATTGGCCGGCGTCGATGCAATTCCTGCCTTTTTCTGTTGCTAAGTAGAGTGGCGAAGTCCCTCCCCTTCCGGTGGACCTCCATGGGACCTTATTTCGGAAAAATTATGTATTGAAGTCAATGGCGAGAGAAAGATTATCTTTCGATCCCGTTTGAATTGTGCCACGAATTTAAATTTTAAAGATAATTTTAAAGATAAAGATAGTTTTGCCAATGAAAAAAAAAAAAATGTGTCGTAAAACTGTGAAGTAACACATTTGTTGTTTAATGTCAACCATTTGTGCAGATCGCATGAAGTAGAAAAGATCACCGATGCTAATGTAGCGTTAGCATTCCTCCCCCGGGCTTAAATGGTGTATTATCATGATCACACCGGTGTGACAGTACTCTTCAAAGGGTTCACGAAATATGACTACTACTCTTACTTACATTTTGGGTTACTTATTGTTACTTCATGTTAAGGCTAATAAAAATGACAAGGCTAAGGCTGTAATGCTAACTAACGTGCTTGCTACTAGCTAGGTAGCTAACTTGATCCAGCCACTCCTGGTCCTTTCATCAGACGGGAAGCGAAAGAACGAGCAAAACCCATTGCTG
>NW_011345505.1:0-3032 GCF_000735185.1 Notothenia coriiceps | reverse complement strand
CTGGATAACACGTCGGCTTTTTGTTGTTGTTCAGGAGTTGATCCCGCCCCTGCCCCTGCCCCCGCCTCGACGTAAGCGTGACGTATGTGGTGCTTTTGCTCTGGCCGGACAATTTTTTGGTTCTTGAAACTAACCGGATTCCGGAGCTAAGAGGCTGCTCCGCTGCGGTGTGAAGAGGAAAACCCGGTGCTTTTCAAGCTCCAGCTCCGAACCGGCCCTGAAACACCGTTGGTGTGAATGAGGTATAATGTGTTGGTGTAGCTCAAGTCTCTGCTGGGGGGGGGGGGTTTCCTAACCCCAGAACTCTCGATCCAATACTTTGCATTAATAGGTTGAATTAGATCTTAATTGAAAAAGTCCTCGAGATACATTTTGAATCGCTGTGAGATGGAATGAGTTAGAAACAACAAACTTGGAAGAAAACTAAAGATGAGGTTGGAGTCCAAAGAAAATCTGAGCACATTCACCAAATGGTAGCGCTGTTATTAACGCCAAAAGACGATATTTAGGAAAGGCCATGTCTCTCATACTATGAGTCAAATTCATGAAATGAAGTTTTTCACACAAATTCAGC
Source organism: Notothenia coriiceps (assembly GCF_000735185.1). NCBI lineage: Eukaryota > Metazoa > Chordata > Actinopteri > Perciformes > Nototheniidae > Notothenia > Notothenia coriiceps. Next base: position 2,458 of record NW_011345505.1, on the reverse strand, counting down.
TAAATGTGCTCCACAAAAAACTATAATTAGACCATACATGTCTGCCTAGATAAATCATGTTTGCCAATTTGTGTAATGAGAAACTGTTAAATAAATATAATCTTTAAAAATGTGAATATAACAACAAAGAGTGTGTTGTACAGCAGGCTGACATGAAAACACATTTATATTATTAATAGGCAAGATAGATGGAAAAAAATGTCCATCATCAATAATAAAGGTCTCTGCCAAAGGGCATGGCATTGATAATCTAGCTGAAAGATGGATCTACTTCTTCCTTTGCTTGTATGATGTTGAGGACCTGAGGAAATGTAAGATGTATAGTGCTAATACACACATCCACACAACAGTGTGATCACATCCTCTAAATGCGGGGACGCCTCTTTTTCTTTAAAAAAAAATGGCACTCCTGGGTCGCTACTGTATATAGCTCACGTGGGAATGAGTATGTGTGCGATTTTATTTAACACATTGCATCTTTCTCTGTACTGTTGCATTAAGGGTGCCTGTAACAGCCGGAATGCAGTGCAGATGGAGAACTGCAACATGTCAGCTTTTTAAAACAGGTCTTACTTTGACTTTTAATGGCTTAACTTTGACCGTCTCATTCCCACTTTAATGTCAAGGAGAACATGTATTGGGTTTTAATTGTTAATATTTTGTCTTATAAACACTTGAATATGTTCAAAATGAACATGACAAATTAAGGTGGAAACAAATTAAGGTTTACTTACTTTACTTTTGTTATAAATTACACACTTCTTCGCAACACTTTAAAAGAAGAGTAATACACATTAGCTTAAGTAATGCAAGGTGCATTTCTGCTCACCTTTAACTGCACCAATTATTCATACATTGGCCAAGGCTGCCACATCTCTCTCTATATAACATTTTATGTTTTATATACAGTACATTTTAAAGAATGTGTTCTTTACTGAAAATAATCCCAAAAACATGTTTGGTAGAAAAACAATTCCTGTGCTCCCGGGCTTTAAAACTCTGAAAGGTAACTTTAACAAAGCCTGTAACTGAGAAACACTGAAGTTAATGCCAAGTCTGACTTGTGAAGAATGGTGCCAGCAGTGTAGAGCATTCCTGCACAGACATGCAACTCTAAAACTGATGTTTTTTTTAATGGACCTCTGTTATCAGAGACACCTTGACTCTCTCTTGATGTCCCTCTCTGGGCACAGTTTGGATTAATCCCAGTCAGTAGGGCAGGTGAAAAGAGGCCTTTCTAGCTGTAACCCGTTGACGTTTGCCTGCCTGCAGAAATTATTTCCTCTACACAGGTGAGAGGAAAGTACCACCAAATGGTGGATCTGCTGCATCATGACAAAACTATATGTTTTAGTTTTTTAAAAAGGGCAACTCAACTGTTGCAAAAACAATGACATGACATTTTTGACTCAAGCGTTACACTTAAATACTGCGGTTGCTCAGACCACATCCGACGGATGGCTGTGGTTTCCCTACCAACCTGGACGTGATTAACACCAAAGACTGTTATAAACCCACTGTATGTGATTTGTTTAATTACTTTAAGGGTTACCCAATCAAATTAAAGCTGCCTTTAGGCTATCATTTAACCTGTTGAAAAGGGAGTCAGATTATTCTCAATTTTTACATGTAGATAAAAAAAATTACAAATTAATTTTGGAATGTGTTTATATATATGTTTTCATATAAATAATAATTATAATAGTAAACTTTATTTATATAGCACATTTCAAAACAAAGTCACAAAGTTCTTCACATAAAACAGAGAGCCAAGACTGCAGGGACGCAGCTCAAATAGATCTGAGTGTCGGCAGCACAAAAATACGATTGGCGGAAAAGAAGAAGACATCTGATTGGCTACAGATGAAAACATGCATTTTTTTAGGGCTGTCAGTCGATTAAAATATGTAATCGCGATTAATCGCATGATTGTCCATAGTTAATCGCGATTAATCGCAAATTAATCGCACATTTTTTATCTGTTCTAAATGTACCTTAGAGGAATATGTTTCAAGTTTTTAATACTCTTATCAACATATGAGTGGACAAATATCCTTTATGCAAATGTTTATTATCATTTGAACAATGACAAATATTCTCATGAATATTAAACACAACAACCTCTGAACATTACAAATATTCGCCTCAATTCAATCTGGAACCTCTCTCATACAATAATACAATACAAAGTGTGTGTGTGTGTGTGTGTGTGTGTGTGTGTGTGTGTGTGTGTGTGTGTGTGTGTGTGTGTGTGTGTGTGTGTGTGTGTGTGTGTGTGTGTGTGTGTGTGTGTGTGTGTTGGATCGTTGGAGCTATGTGCAACTCAAGGCATACTGTAGGCTATGCTCGAACGGGAGCTGCCTGGACGCTGCAATCATGTTGTGCGCACTATCCGTGCTGAGTGTGCTGACTTTTCCCACAATGTCCCACTGTCTGGCTACCTGCATAAAGTGAAGTG
>NW_011345504.1:0-4980 GCF_000735185.1 Notothenia coriiceps | reverse complement strand
TGTGTGTGTCCGCCTTGCAACTCAAGGCATATGCTCGCTCCTCTGTTTTCATTTAAACAGCTCCTTATATCCGTTAGCGCAGCTAGCTAGCACCAGATGCTAACAACAACAATAATACACGTAAGGTCTCTCTCACGCTCGCTCGCTCCACACATACACACACCCTCCCGGTCCTCCCGATGGCCAGTCGGTGCCTGCCGGTGATCGTGGAAGTGTGGTCTGCCGCAAGCGGACGGCAGGAGTGGGGCTGTCAGCATCAGCTGTAGATGGTATTTTAAACTCGATGCGCTCTGAAACTACGGGGCGGCCGAGAACCAAAAATACACATGCGTTAAAATAATTAGTGGCGTTATTAACGCGTTAACTTGACAGCCCTAGTAATTATTAAGGCCTTCCTGTGTGTTGGTGTGCGAGTGGCGCCCTCTGGTGGACTGTGTGCGAGTGGCACCCTCTGGTGGACTGTGTGCGAGTGGCGCCCTCTGGTGGACTGTGTGCGAGTGGCGCCCTCTGGTGGACTGTGTGCGAGTGGCGCCCTCTGGTGGACTGTGTGGGAGTTGCGCCCTCTGGTGGACTGTGTGCGAGTGGTGTGGCGGCCTCTGGTGGACTGTGTGCGAGTGGTGTGGCGCCCTCTGGTGGACAGTGTGCGAGTTGCGCCCTCTGTTGGACTGTGTGCGAGTGGTGTGGCGCCCTCTGGTGGACTGTGTGCGAGTGGCGCCCTCTGGTGGACTGTTAGTGGCGCCCTCTGGTGGACAGTGTGCGAGTGGCGCCCTCTGGTGGACAGTGTGCGAGTGGCGCTCTCTGGTGGACAGTGTGCGAGTGGCGCCCTCTGATGGACTGTGTGCGAGTGGCGCCCTCTGGTGGACAGTGTGCAAGTGGTGCCCTCTGGTGGACAGTGTGCGCGTGGCGTCCTCTGGTGGACAGTGTGCGAGTGGTACCCTCTGGTTGACTGTGTGCCAGTGGCGCCCTCTTGTGGACTGTGTGCGAGTGGCGCCCTCTGGTGGACTGTGTGCGACTGGCGCCCTCTGGTGGACAGCAGGTGAATTACACATGAAGACAGACAGAATATAAATATAGATAAATGAATATAAAAGTGTAAACACATCATTAAATAATGAGGTGGATATATCAGCAGACCTCCAGCAGCTGCACGTTCACAGGGTTCAGGTCTAACTTAAGATCCAGGTCTCTGATCCTGAGTCAGTCCATAACCCAGACTCCCTTTAGGGTTAGGGTCTCACTTATCCTCAGGATGAAATCATTTATTGATTATTTTCGTTATATAACTTCACATTCTTTTTTATAGTATTTTTAATATTTTTTGAATTTTGTGGCACTATATTTAAATATAATTATCATATGTTATAATTATTATTTTATATCATAGTATAACTGTTTATCATCTATTCTGCTAAATTATTATTTATTGTTGTTGTTCTTTATTTTTATAATATTTTTCAGATTTTGTCATGTTTGTTGGCACTCTTTTGACTCCATATTTTAATTAAATATATATAAATACATGTATAATATTGTCCCGTCACGGATGTCCTTATAAAGACTGTATCTGTTCACACCTCTCAGTCTGGGTCACCCTCAGAAACCAGACCCCCCCAAAAAAAAAAAACTTATCTATTCCCGTCCTCCAGTTGCACCAAGTAAGGAGGCGTTCACTGACCCCTCTGAAAGTGGGTCAACGGCTAAAAACGGACGCTGAGAAAGGACAGAGTGATCGTCAAATACAACTTTATTAACACGTTCACGAGTTACAGCAGAAAACATGATATAAATAAATCTCTCCAGACTTCGTCCGCACGAGGAAACACATAAATAGAAAAAGTATAAAAAGTCGAAAAGTATTTTCTTGGTGTTTGAGGAACGCCGGGCTTTTAATGTTTCCAGAATAAAGTCCGTCTTTCGTACTCAACGCTCTTGTTTTGAAATGTTACGTTTATTCCTGGACCTTTTGACCTTCAGAATAAAAGTCACCTTGGTGTGTTCTTTCGTCGAGTCCAGAATAAAGTTCCCTTCATCTGTGGGACGGATAACGGAATAACAAAGGAATTCAAAAGCTCTTATTTTGAAATGATCCCTCCTTATGTTGACCTTCAGAATAAGAGCGTCCTTGGTGTGTTCACTCGTCATGTCCCTTTATCGTTCAAAATACTCGAGTAAACCTCCTCTGTGGGACGAATAACGGAATAATAAAGGAATCCAAAAGGAATCCAAAAGTCCAGCTCTTATTTTGAAATGTCAGGTTTACTCCTAGACCTTTTGACCTTCAGAATAAAAGCCTCCTTGGTGTGTTCACTCAAAATGTCCAGAATAAAGTCTCTTTCTCGTTCATAACACTTAAGTGAGTAAATCTCATCTGTTGGACGAATAAAGGAATCAGAAGTTCAGCTCTTATTCTGAAACTCTACCTCCACACGGTGCCCTTCACAATAAAAGCCCCTCTCACTCCCGTCTAAACTCCATGGCGCTGAGCAGCCTCTGGGCCTCTGAGGTGTCGATGGTCATGTGATCCAGACTCTCAACCCCTGGCTCCGCTCCCTTCGGGGGGGCGCCGCCCGCCATTAGCTCCGCCTCCTCCCTCAGCGTCTTGGCATCCAATAGGAAGCTGGCGGCGCTGCATTGTGTCTGCATGCTAGCCGTTAGCTTCTCCTGCATGGCTGCGCTTAGCTGTAGCTGCTGGCGATGTAGCGCCGCAACGCCGTTTAGCTTTGCCACTCGCTCTCTCTCTTCCCTCCCGATGTTCTCCAGTAACTCGCCCTTCTTCTCCTCCAAGATGGCGTACAGCAGATCCAGACTTTCGCCCAAACGCCTCCTCTGCCGCTCGCCGTTTTCCACGATGAGCGAGCAGGCGTCGTCCATCTGAGCGACGGCCGCCTGTAGCGCCGCGCTGCTCGCTGCCAGCGTCTCCACGGCAACACGCATCTCGGCCTTCTGGGTATTATAGACGGAGAGCAGCGGCGCCACCTCGCAGTCCTTGTGAGCGCCGAACACCTGGAGACAGGAAACACAAGAAGAAGAAGTTAGACTCAGAGGAACTTCAGATCAGATCCTCAGGGACCAGAACTCTGAGGAGCTTCAGATCAGATCCTCAGGGACCAGAACTCTGAGGAACTTCAGATCCAGTTCCTCAGGGACCAGAACTCTGAGGAACTTCAGATCAGATCCTCAGGGACCAGAACTCTGAGGAACTTCAGATCAGATCCTCAGGGACCAGAACTCTGAGGGACTTCAGATCAGATCTAGTTCCTCAGGGACCAGAACTCTGAGTAACTTCAGATCCAGTTCCTCAGGGACCAGAACTCTGAGGAACTTCAGATCAGATCCTCAGGGACCAGAACTCTGCGGACAGGAAGGTTCAGGGGCTCCAGGAGATAAAGACGCTGTAGTTTAACAATCTAAATGATGAAATATTAAACAAGTCTAACTTTATATAATAAAGTACTTCGTAGTCAGTCCCTCAGTTACAAACTACCAGATCCTACGGGTCAGAGGGGCTTCATGACCTCTGACCCTGATCCTCTGCACGGTTCACCTGGACCCTGACCCACTCTCTGATACATGGCGAGTTCCTCTCAGCTCCAGAGAGACGCTGTAGTTTCTGTGGTCTCTCACCTTGCACATGGAGCAGGTGGGGGTCTGGCAGGTCACGCAGTAGATGTTGATCTTCTCCTCTTCGTGCTCCCTGCAGCGCGGCTCGTCTCCTACCTCCTTCTTCCTCACCTCCTCCTCCTCCTCAAGCTGGCCCTTGCCCTCCTGCTGCTGTTTGTACATGTCGATGATGTTCTCCACCAACAGGTTCCTCTGCAGGCCGAACACGCCGTGGCGGTCCAGGACCACCTCGTGGCGGCAGGTGGGGCACCTGAAGGTCCCCCCGGAGTAGTGGTAGGCGTTCCTGGACTCGAACAGGTCGTTGGCGCAGCCTCGGCACAGGTTGTGCTGACACGGCAGGATTACCACCGGCTTGGTGAACATCTCCAGACAGATGGGGCAGCTCAGCTGCTGCTCCAGACTCTCCATGGCCGAGCCTGAACGCACCGCGGACACGATGTCCATATCTACGGTCAGTCTGCTCTTCTTCTGCTTCTTCCTGTTGAACTCTTTAAAGTCCTACTTCTTCTTCCTCTTCTTGAACTCTCAAAAGGATAGATTTTACTTTAATACCTTTTCAAATTCACCCTGAAGCACCTTACTGTGAATAAAGGCTTTTCAGAAAGTCCAAAAGTCTCTTCCTCTTCTTGAAGTTTCTAAAGGATAGATTTTACTTTAAGATGTTTTTAAAATTCCAAAGTCTCTCCTTCCTCGTCCTCGTGTCTCTGTCTCTCTGTCTCTCTGTCTCTGTCTGAACGCCTGCTGCCTTTATACCCTCTGGTGTGTGTGTGTGTGTGTGTGTGTGTGTGTGTGTGTGTGTGTGTGTGTGTGTGTGTGTGTGTGTTGTGTGTGTGTGTGTGTGTGTGTGTGTGTGTGTGTGTGTGTGTGTCAAACAGCTGCAGTGTCATGTGACCTCTTGTGTGTTATGTCACACCGTGCCCTTGTTGACATCTTTTAAATATTAAAAACAACTTTCCTGATTTAAATTATATTCAAAATATAAAACAAATGCGGAATTATTAAGGCAAAGCAAAAATATATTCATCATACAATATTCAACAATCATGTGTGTGTGCGTGCGTGTGTGTGACTCCAGCGCTGAGGAATGTAGGGTGTGTGTCATGGTCCTCACGAGTACACAAGTACAAACACGCATCTCCTTTCAGTCTGTCATTATCTTGCAATAACACACACAAACACACGCACACACGCACAAACACACACACACATAAACACACACACACACACACACATAACACACACACACACACACACACACATAACACACACACACACACACACAAACACACACACACACACACACACACGACAACACACACACACACACACACAACACACGACACACACACACAACACACA
>NW_011345503.1:2224-10202 GCF_000735185.1 Notothenia coriiceps | reverse complement strand
GCACACACAGACACACACACATACACACTCTCTATCTCTCTTCTCTCACACACACACACACACACACACACACACACACACACACACACACACACACACACACACACACACACACACACACACGCACACAAAGCACACACACAAAGCACTGATGCTAAATCTATGCCACGCAGACAAAGAGCCACCACCCTGTTAGCATAGGGCTGCTTCTAATCAGAGAGAACAAAAGTAGACGGCTCTTACTGAGAGAATTCAGCCAAAATATGTCACCATGGACATATTTAATACTGGATGCAATATTTTTGAACTATTTTGTGTTATTCTTAGTTTTTTGGGCACTCAAAATGTTGTGGCTATTTCTAATGCACTAAACAAAGTTCCAGTATGCTGTCTTTATATAAAGAAACAATTACATTCCAGCTGAAAAACAGTAAACAACTACGGTTGAAGCCTTTTTTCTCTTTTCACTTGTCAAAATAAAACACCCAGAAGAGCACTCCAAAACATATGCTGAATTGGAAAACACATTTTCTTTGGATTGCACTAAAAAGCATTCAGGCACAGCAGACCCCTCCCTGCAGCAAAGCTTTGTTAGACACATCTCTCCTGGGACCCAAATGAGAAATGGAACTGAATAAGAAATGCGCCTCAGCTTGGAGAGAGACAGCAGAACATAGTTTAAGAAATATAATCCACTTGATGATAAAATTGCAGATGGGAGCTCTGCTGAGGGGGGATGAGAGGGGTTTTATATTTCTCAGAATCTGAATTCCCAGCACTTCTCTGGATCGCTACATCATTTCAGAGATCTTTGAAGATATTACAGATAGTAGTGAACATATCCTCTCCCACCTGGTAGTGCTTCCATTAAAGCAGAGCCCACAGTTCTATAATTACATTGATATCATCTCACATTCCACCCGTAAATGGACGAATCATGTACAGCCAAACCATCTGCTAATACATAGAGGGCTGCTGTATCCTACGCCACAGACATATAAGGCAGAGATATCATCTTACAGCAGTTTACCTGAATGTAATGCAGCCAACGCTGCTGTTATTATCCAAGTTTAGTCTGATGCATTCCTGGGAAATATAAATTTTTTTCTTTCTGTCGTCACAACACCACAACAAATGGTTGTGATACCACATGACATTTTTCTAAAAGTACAAGGTTTCACTGGAAATTAGCGAAAGTACATTTGTGGTCCTCATAGCTGCCAGGAACAGCCCATATGCAGCAGCAAGTATATTGACCACCAACCCCTAGATCCATAATGGTGTGGTGTAGATATCACTCTATCTATCCAGCACACCGATGGGAATGTAATAATGTCATTTAAGAACAACAACAGACCTCAGCATCAGCTTTCAAATCCATGATGGTGCAACAGATCTCATATCCTCATCACATGGGATGCATTTTCTATCCCCATTTGCCTTATTCAACATCAACAGTTAACTTAGCTAGTGACTGATACAGTGTGAGTGAACTGCTTCAATGCATTTGCAAAATTCACTTATAATCAATGTGCAGATTATGCCATTAGAGCTAAATTAAAGCTTGGAAGGAGTAAGAAACAATTCACCTGGGTTCGTGATTAACATATCATTATATTGAAATGACTAATTGGATTTGATGACGATTGTGGAAATGATTTATGTACTGATTAATATTGGCAATTTGGAAGCACTTTTGCTATTAAGGTAAATTATGAGTCACAGTTGGAGAAGTTTTTCAATGTGTTATATAAAATAAATATGCTGCATGTGCAAAATAATTTAAGACACCATTGTTTGAGATTTTACCTTGACATTTTTCTTGATGATCTCCCGGCTCATCAGCATGCGCCCTTCGGATAAGTCGATCCCAGACAAGGGTACGAGGGTCTCTCCGATGACTTCATCACGGGAGAACCTGTCGAAGCTCAGCACCATGAAGTGGAGGGACAACTCCGACACTCGGGCCAGCGGGATCCCGTAGAAGCTGAAGGTCTCGTCAAAGGCGGGGTCCAGTGTCTTCCTCAGGACCCTGGTCTTCACACGGTGCTTCTTCTCCGGCAGCAGGGTCAGCTTGATGTAAGGATCAGATGTCAGGGACTGCTCATCAGTCGGGGTCAGGCCATGGGCTTCCTGCAGTAAAAAAGTCATCAATCAGTCAATGAAACTATATTGATCAGGAAATGATACTCACAGCTAATCAGAAAGACACACAGTACCTTGATATGGACGATGAAGGCCTTTTTCTCCGGCTGGTATTCCAGGGAGAAGTGGAGGGTCCCCAGCCCAGCATCCCTCTCCTCTCCATGGGGCTTGTCTACAGCCGGGGTGGGTGCCTGGCTGGAGAGGGTGCTGGATGGTGAAGGTATATCACGGTGGTCCATCACCCCAGGTTGTGTGTATCCAGCAAGGGGAGAGGGCAGCTCCAGGTCCGGGGAGCTGCGCACCTTCTGGTGGTGGTGATGAAATGGTTTGGTGGTGAAGTTTCCATTCAGATCCCGTTTCTCCAGATCCAGATGCAGTTCCGGTTTGGATCCGTTTGGACTTGAGGCCAGTTTACCGGTGGTGGTCGGATTCAATGTGGTGGCAGTGTGGCAGTTCCCGTTAACATCAGTTTTACTGGAGTCATTACTCGAGGTGGTGGCAGCCGCAGCAAACTTCTTCTTACCGCTGAGGCTCTCCGGGTAGATGTCGACCCCTTTGAGCATGTGCACAAACTTATAGGGAGGTGTCTTCTGGGATTTGGTGTTTTTACGCTGGCAACAGATCCATGCAAAGGCTGACACAGTGAAGACAAGGCCGAAGACACTCACCACAGCAACACCTACTGGCACTGCCACTGTGGAGGAGGACAGAGAGAGCCGAGGGAGGGAAGGAGAAAACATTGTATTGGTTAGAAATGTCTATCCACATACTGTGAAGCAACTACATGTAAAACAACGGTTCACCTCAACACATTTTATTGTTGCACTGAGGCAACTGGTTCCATTTTGTGACTGACGCAGACTGCAGATTTGAGTCAGATGGAGATGAAAACAACGCAATCTGTTGGTGATTGTTCATATTCCTTACATGGCTACAGTACATCAACAGGAAACAGCTGGTGTATATCTACTAAGAAACCTAACGACATGTCAAATGGTTGAACAAAGAAAGTAACAAGACCTCGGCAACAGCATAAATGGAGAAAAGATTCTCAAATATCATTGTATCATTATTATGATAAGTCAGTCAATTTTGTTGACTAACAATGACACTCCAAAAGGAAGACATCTGGAACATTCTATCCGATATAGAGAACAAATACAGGCATATGTATTACAGCAAATCTAATTCTTATATTATATTTGTTTTGGGCAAAACATCATGGATCACCCTGATCCCACTTGAGGTATTGTATAACAGCACAGACCTTTGTAATAGGCCCTGTGTTATATTTATTTATATTTGGCACTTTTGTCTGCTTTACTGAGTGTCACTAAGACATTACTATGGAGACATTTTACTTGGATATTTGCCACTCAATGCTTCTGTCTTTTGTATGGTGGTGTTGAACTGTGACTCAACAGCAATCATGCTGCCTTCTCATGCAGTCAGTTAATAGGTCAATTTCAATAGAGGAAAAGTGCAGCATTTCCTGCAGTCAAGAGGGCGGCCAGTGGAAAAGCACTCAGGTTAACACCCATTCAAAGAGACAGAGAGAGGGTGGAGAAATCACACATACTTGTGACTTTTTTTGAATGATATGCACTGTAGTTAACTCACATTACATTAGATGTGTTGTTAATTCTGACACTGAAATTGTCATGCTAAAAATAAAAAAACGTGTTTTTGTACAGGAATTACAGGTAAACATTGACTGATCAGAACAGTTTCACTTCTGCCATTTCTGATCATATAAGCCTATAAGTAATTCATGGCTGTTGTATTATTGTAAGGAAATAATGCCTATATTTAAAGGTAAAGGATCCTGGTAGTTGCAGGCATAGTATCCATCTAGTGGATTACTAATCTAAAAAGGGAGGGATAGTCATGCTCATGTCAGTACACATAATTTGTTTTCTCCCTGTCATTAATATTTCACCCCAACATCCTGGGTGGAGTTGTTTTCAGGGCAACAACAACAGACAGATGGATGGAGCCACTGAGCAGCTGAACCGAGGGGACATAGACTGCCTGTAGTAACACCACTTTCTAATATTAATATCATAAAACATGTCACCCTGTGCGCTGTTTCTACTGATAATTAGCTGTCACCTTTTAAGCTAGCTGCAAAATGGAGGCTGTTCATAAACACGTAGTTTTATCGAGTTTGGCAACACACTGGATGAAACCACTACACTAAAACTTGACAAAATTAAATACATTTTACTCTAAAATACCTTTATTGTTGTTGTATTTTAAATAAAGAATGGAAAGAATATCACAAAATATCGCGATAATAAGGCTAGTTACCTTTGAGTCACGCGGAATGAATAACTCTCGCTTTATGAAGATTCAGAAGCACGAAGCTACCATTAGCACCCTCACCAATCACACCTGCGTCATTTGAGGTTAATAAATCGACTCACCGAGCTGAGCCCCTTCCTCCACCATTGGAGCCATGTTCGCTGTCCGAGGTGCTGAAACTCTCCGCCCGCTTTCTTCTCTCCCGGTGACACTGTGCAGTATATCTCCACAAGGACTCGACTTTGATTGTGTTTAAAAATGCAGGAGGTTTTGTACGGCGTCAATTATTTAAGAAACGGCAGTGGTTGTTTTTTTCCCAGAGAGAAGGATGGAGTGTTGTGTTCCTCTCCCTGCTGCTGCTGTTACTCATAGATGCGCGAGTCTCAGAGGCGGCAACACCCCGTTTCTCTCCCTCTCTCTTTCCCTCCCTATTTCCCCCCTCCCTGCCGATAACGCTGAGCTCACCGGTGATGACGCAGTAGTGACGGAGGCTGTGCAAGCAGGACCCCCGGAGTAGCAGCACCACCATTTATGCCAATTCCCCTGATTGATTGTTAGGAAGTGAACGGTCCAAGTCTGTATCTCCTCCGTGTGTGTGTGTGTGTGTGTGTGTGTGTGTGTGTGTGTGTGTGTGTGTGTGTGTGTGTGTGTGTGTGTGTGTGTGTGTGTGTGTGTGTGTGTGTGTGTGTGTGTGTGTGTGTGTGTGTGTTACATCTATTGAAGTAAGTGTCATTTGGCTGATTACTATGCACTGATGTTTTTCCTTGATTGATAGTAATTACAGTAACAGGTTTACTACCACTTTAGTTAATAGTCTTCAGTGATATTAAAGTGACTATTTTATATTGATTGTTGTGCTTTTATTGATACATATTTGTATACATATTTTTACATATTTGTAATTTTGTGTTCGGGATTGTGGGAAACGTTATTTCGATCTCTCTGTCTGTACACACAAACTGAAAGATTGACAATAAAGTTGACTTTTGATTTCGACTTCAGTGTTTATGATTAACTATATACTGTTTATAGTCAAATGTCTTATTTACTTTTTTGAAATGCTGCAGATAAACAGTAATCAGACTCAAAGGTCAATAAGGTAAAACCCTCTGCTGTATGCAAACTGGATGTTAATCAGTATACGCATATAACTCATAATATGATTTAAATTCAATGGGTCTAACTGTGATGTAAAAGGAAAACTTTGTGGATAGGCTAGTCCTCGGCCACCTTCAGCCCCTTGTGAGAGCATCGATGGACCCGCTGCGCCTACCAGCCTGACATCGGGGTGGATGACGCCATGATCTACCTGCTGCAGAGGTCCCTCTCCCACCTGGAGGAGGCTGGGGACATCGTGAGGATCATGTTCTGGGATTTCTCCAGTGCCTTCAACACCATCCAGCCCCCCAGCTGCAGCACTCTGGGAGGGATCACCACCTCACCTCCTGGATCCTGGACTACTCACCAACCGTCCACAGTACGAGAAGACCAGGGACTGCCATTCAGACACCATAATCAGCAGTACTGGGACCCCCCAGGGGACGACAGGGAGTAAAGGGAACTGACGCAGGACTTCACCCTCTGGTGCCAGAGGAACCACCTCCAGCTCAACGCAGGGAAGACCAAGGAGCTGGTGGTGGACTTCAGATGGCGCAAACACAAAAGACACCATACACAAGTCAAAGTGCTCTGCAGACGCATTTTCACAGAAGTCATGCTGAGTTGTTACAGGGGGGAAACACAGGTGTGAATATAACAGAAACATCCTTAGTGTATTACATAGTGTTGTAATACCTGTGTTTTCAAACTGTGTCAAGTGAAAATGTGTGCTGTGAGAAAGGCCTCAAGTCAACAGCTTTAACATCTGATATAATCAAATACTGACCCCTGGTGTTCATAGCAAAGAATGCATTTCCCCTGAATGCAACAAAGGCCAACACAGAGATGGTCACTCAACACATATTGACTCTAAAACACCATGCTTCTACATCAAGCATTGTTTTTATAATGATTTGCTCTCTTTGCTATAGTGTTACACATTTGTCCTAAGACCTAATCCAAACAAATTGTTCTACAGGGCCATTCAACCAGTCAAGTCAGAGTCATATTTGTCCTACGTTCAATGTTGTTGAACAAAACAGTTCTTGTGTGTATGACCTCTTTGTGTATAGGTTTGTATCTACACTAATGGATGTTGGCCTTTCCTGAGAAGTGAAACAGTCACATTATTTATGTAAAAGTGAAACCTAAAAGGGTGTGTCAGGTAGATAAATGAATAACATGCAACATGTCATTAAATTGTCAATCATAACACACTCCTGCAGATACAGACGCCATGGGGGAGTTGCAACAAAATATTGTGTAACATCCTTTACTGTATATTCACTTGGTGTATTTTTTATCTGGATTTCTTTAGTTGTTAGCAAGACACAAATTAAAAGTCTTGACCTTTTGTCAACAAAAAAAATTGCTGTCTGTCACTGTATCACATTTTTGATCAAAGGTCGGCCAACCAGAATAAATCAGGAGAACAAAACAACTTCATTCAAGGCCTCTATTATTTCAGTCTTATGTTTGCACTTCAACAACAGCTACATCTACATATTTTGTACTGGTTTGTCTTTTACGAGTTGTGTTTTGTTTCTCTGAGTTACAATACCTTCACTAATGGATGTCGGTTTGTTCCTATGAAATGGATCTGTCAAATACTATTTCATTGAAAGACAAACTTAAGAGAGGCCTGATGTAGAAGTTCTACATCAGGCCTCTCTTAAGTTTGCCTTTCAATGAAATAGTATTTGTTTGTATTTGTTTGTCTTCATTCCTTAGTATATCTACGGTAGAGATACTAAGGAATGAAGACAAACAAAACAAATGACTTATAGCTAACAGTCATTACTGACACAGTTGAAGTGAACACGGGGCGAGGGCAGGAGGGAATATAAAACATTTTTGGTGAGGCACATTTATTTTACTTCATTCATCATCGCTGCAGCAGCTCAACTTTCAGGTCAGTTTAGACATGTTTACGCACTATAATAACAATTTTAACTTAAAATTACCAAAAATACAATTTTAAAATACTTTTCTTCCTCTTCACTCTGCTGGGTCTGGTTTGCATCACGACTTCACTGATAGATGACAATACACTGGTAAATAACTATTTCACATTTTATTTGAGTTGTTCTTAAGAAGGATCTTAATTTATTTGAATCTGCAGTCTTTTGCGCTAACGTGTGGCTATATTACAGCTGCTGTCAAGCTAATACAATCTGTTTCCGTATGTAACTGCATGTTGATGCTTATTCTAATGATTGATTTCTTTTTTTTTGTTCTTTTTTTTTGGATTTATTCAGGAGATTTTGAGCACAACAGACATACAATACACCTCCTACATGGAGTGAGATTGATACACAGTTGAATACTGTGGAACAAGGTATCAACAAAGAGACAGTTTACCCCCCCCAAAAAAACAAAAAACAAAAAAAAAAACACCTGCTACTGTACTACAAGCTGCATCTTATTGGGG
>NW_011345503.1:0-2184 GCF_000735185.1 Notothenia coriiceps | reverse complement strand
TAACATCCACGTTTGCTTCTTGAGTGATAAATGGATTGCATTTATTATTTTCTTAGTGAACATTCAAAGCACTTCACAACACAAGAAGCCATACACTGTTTCACACACATGGACACACCTGTGGCAGAGGCAACCACACAAGGTGTAACCTGCTCATCAGGAGAAATTCACTTTACACACCGATCCGGAGATTTGCCTGAGAAAACTTCAACATGTCTTGATTCCTGTGGAAGTAAAACTAAAACAGAGTGTCATGTGGAAACAAAGGACTTTCTGCCCTGCATGTCATCACATTCTCATAGACAAGTTATAAAGCTGGTGTGTTCCTGTAAAGAGAAACTCCATAATACTGTTTATCTGAAAGGGAAACTTAAGAGACAGCATGACGTAGTAGAAATACCAAGGAGTGCATGCAAAAAAACAACAAATAGCCAATAGACCCTGCCTGTTGTTAATTGATAAGCCTGAAACATGCACCTGTCAAGGTTCAGAGGCAAATTTTGCAAATATTGCAGTAGCCATCAATCATCTTCAGATTAACATGATGTTAAGAAATTATTGATTTTGATAACTATATAAGCAAAGCCATAACGGTAAACCACAACCTTAAACACACAAGTTTATTTAAAGGATAAACCTCTTGTGATAAACTCGCTTGACATTGCAGAAAAAGGTGATAGGCAGCAGTGATCAAGTACTGCTCCCTGGTGGTCACAGCAAACCTAAAAAGGGTGTCAGGTGGAAAAAGGAATAACCTGTCCTGCATTAAATATCAGGTCCAGAATTATGATACAGATGTTTTCTGTAGCATTGGTTAAATATATAGGTTTTAACCTTAACTAATGTTTAATTAACCTGTTGCATGCCTCTCTAAAATTGATTTAGAGAAAATACTGGAACGCCTCTAAAACACTAAAGGATAGAACTATTGACAAAGTGAAAATGAAGTGAAAGAAAAAGGCAGAGATACTCAGTACAGAAAAGTTATCATAGTATCGATTGTAAATGTTTGTTAAGTATTGTAGTAAGATTACATTCAACACACCAGCATACAGACACCATAAGGGAGGGGGGGGGGAGCATTTAGCATTCATGTTCAAAGTACTGTAACATGTCGTGAAGTAAAACAAAGATGAACAGCGTTGGGGTTTTCTACGAGCCCTCTATACTGTACATGTTTTAAATATTGCTTACTTCCACTTGTCTACTGTTTGTTAAGTATTGTAGCAAGATCATTGCACACTTATTATCCTCATTATCACTATTCAAAAGCACCCAAATGAGAAAGCAATACTTTTTACTGGCAACTAAATCAT
This sequence comes from Notothenia coriiceps, assembly GCF_000735185.1. NCBI lineage: Eukaryota > Metazoa > Chordata > Actinopteri > Perciformes > Nototheniidae > Notothenia > Notothenia coriiceps. Next base: position 868 of record NW_011345503.1, on the reverse strand, counting down.
ATTTAGTAATGACGGTCTTCCTTCTCTCTTCACTGATGGATGACAACAACTGGTAAATAACTGTTTCACATTTTATTTGAGTTGTTCTTAAGAAGGATCTTAATTTATTTGAATCTGCAGTCTTTTGCGCTAACGTGTGGCTATATTACAGCTGCTGTCAAGCTAATACAATCGGTTTCCGTGTTGAAGCGTATTCTAATGATGGATTTCAAGGAGAAGTGCAAGAGAGAGGTACAGGAACAAAAACTGGAAAAAAGGAAGGCGAGTCAGTTTCTATATTGCTCACATACATTCTTAATACTCTGACAGGAGGAGAGAAAGTGATTTAATGCACTACAGTTGAAACAACATAGCTAATAGAGTCAGTGCCATGTCATGAAATTAGTGTTTTCTTTCCCATATTAGGCAAGATGGGACGCCATTTCAGAGCCTAAGAATACAAAAGTGCCCAGCTCTTTCTCGTTCCTGATAGGATTGGTGGAGGTATTTCTGCCGTTTAATGATGTCTTGGAGACACTTAAGGTTATCAAACAAAATCAAATGTGGGCATTAGATCCAGCAATTCAGAAAATTGAACAGGATCTGAGAGAAATGAAGAAATTAGTCAAAGCCCTGGAGGTGTACGAAGCTGCTAGGCAACATTAGGAGATACATGAAGACTTTTAGAATTTTGAACATAATCTGATAGAAGAGGAGAATATAGAGAGAGCCCTGGAGGAGTACCAAACTGAGCTGTAACGTAATGTCAATCAGTGCCTCCATCCTCTTTGAGATTATGCAGCTTTATCTTATGTTGTTATTCACTGGTTTGAAATCATGAATTTATTTCAACTGTTAGATTTCAAACGGAAAAGGAATTTGTGTTGAC
>NW_011345502.1:0-5017 GCF_000735185.1 Notothenia coriiceps | reverse complement strand
ACACACACACTGAACCCATATCATGGATATCATCTCTGAAACAGTATGGAGCTCAAAGGCTTTCTCTCTTGCCGGTTATACCACAAGGTGAGTTCCTTTTTACTTCCTGCTTCTTCACACACATGCTCTCCAGTACAGGTTAGCTCTGGGTGTTAGCGATGCTAATGTAAACACCGACCATATTACGTCCAAAACAGTCGGGCATTGTTTCTGATAGCAACTTTCTGATAGGGCCGTGGGTCCACATTTCAGATATATCGTCATATCGGACGTAAATCTGGATCAGCTCCATTGTTCCCCCGTTTTTAGAGATTTGGGTACGGAGGGAGAGAGGGTTTATTTTCTGACGCTGCGTGAGTTCCCCGACACACCGGGGACACATGTTTATGTATAAAAGACATCAAAAAGTAGGTCCCCTTTAATGGAAAGTAAAATAACCTCATAAATGTACCTGTTCATACTTACTTTCCACCACTTTAAGAGATAAATATGAGAGTGTGTTAAGGTGTTACACTAAAATCACTCTAAGATATTTCCTCCCACTCTTGAGCACACCTTGTGTAATGGAGCTGTTTTTCAACCTTTAATTAACAGAGTAATTGCAGAAAAATATGAAGCTCATTACCATGTGAAGCATGTTTACATTTCCTCTGAAATCTATACCATGTCATGCTAATGAACATTTCATTTCCACCCTGTAATTGTAATCTGGCTCTTGTAAAGTGGCACTTGTTGCATTGCCTCTTGGGAAATGTAAAAATCTAATTGAATGAGTTTAGCGGGGACTCACTTGGTGAAAAGCAATCTATCCTCACTGCTGGAAACTGATGATTTGAGAGAAACTATTTTGCTAAATTGACACTCACACACACATACACACACACACACACACACACACACACACACACACACACACACACACACAGACTGACGACTTTATGCATGTGTCTGTGTTTCATAATAGTCCATTAGTGAGCAGTAAAACTCAAATTAGTTGAGATGAACAGACAAGCCCACCGGGGTTCAGAGCTAATATTCAGTCATAAAAACACATGCACACACACACACACACACACACACACACACACACACACACACACACACACACACACACACACACACACACACACACACACACACACACACACTGCACTCGTACATTGTGTCAATAAAGATGTTTAACTAATGCATGACTGAGTCTTTGTACAGCAATGTTGAACACTCACTTTTCTTTCATTTCTGCACATTTTAGTGAGTGTCTCCTGCAGAATAATGACGGAGGCTGAAAGGAAAATGCAAAGGGAGAAAGGGGGAATCATTTATTTGGGATGTGAGCCTTTTGCAGACCATATACATGCACGAAAACCAACATTAACACACTACAGGAAAGTGATGCTAAAATGCCAGTATCATAGTCTTTCATATGAATAGTATTTTTCTATAGTCTTATTAAACTGAGTATCTTTGGGTTTGGACTGACAGAAGAAGACATTTAGGATGTCCTGACATAGACAGAACTATTAATCCAGAAAATAATTGGTATAATCAATCAGTGCAAAAAAAAAGCTAGTAAAAATGAAATACTGCAGATTGACTCCCATACTGTGTCGTGTCCATCCCATCACATCATTATCTCCAGGAATGACCTTCACCTTTTCCTGAAAGTGAATGTATTAAGACTTTTTACCGGTGATAAACTATTTATGGCTTTGTTCTTTTTGCACATTTTCCACCAACTTCTCCCATTAAGTTTCCACCCACGCTTTGCCTCAGAGAACAATGTTCAAAACACTGAAGAAAGAGCTTTGACAGCTCAATTTGTCTGCAGCTAACAGGTGACGACCGCCTGCAGCTGCATCTGACACTGAGCAATATATACCTTTACACCATAGACTGTATTTACTACACCTTTTAACCTTATACCCAGTGTTCCAAACTTTAATGCAACAGTGTTTTTCTTCAACCATGATCCCACTTAGGAACCAAAAAACGTGACTTCTCTATCAGTAGTGATGTACAGAATTAACCTACACATAAGATAAGTATTTAAAGCTTTCTGATAAATACAAAAGTAAAAGTAACATATTAACCTCGGAGAAGGAGTGTAGTATTAAACAGAAAAATACTAACAATACTTCAGTGCAGCACTTGTGTCAATGAACCTGATCAAATCAACCCACAAATGAGCAATATACACCTTTACACCATAGACTGTATTTACTATACCTTTTAACCTTATACCCAATACTTAGTGTTCCAAACTGTAATGCTTTCAGTGTTTTTCGGTAACCATGATTCCAGTTGGGAACCAAAACAGAAAATACCAACTTCAGTGCAGCACTTGTGTCAATGGACCTAGATAAAATCAACCCACAAATGGACACGATTTTATAAATCTGATATAAAAATCATGCATTTTTTTTAATCAGTGGGAGAGGGACAGGAGGAAATAAAAACATTCCTGGTTCCTCAGCATGACAAACTCAAACTCCAGCTGAGAAACTGATTGAATGTTGGAGAGGAAGCAGCTGCAGATAGTTCAGGAGGGAGGCAGAGGAGCGCTGCTGTGAAAATAACTCAGTTTGACTCGGTGTACAAACTCACACACACACTATCAAATAATGAAGTCCCGCACCCCGTCACACACACACTCGCTTGAAACATTTGTAAACTCTCGTCATGTCACAGCCCGGCAGCAGCAGGGACTCACTTAACGTTGGGGTCGCAAACTCTGTCTGAAAACAAGCGAGTTCAAAAAATCATCCGTCTTTGTTTCAAGGAACTTCATTGATTTTGTAAAACGTTTGCTGTTGACTGATTAAGAGTAGATTAAAAAAGCCTCGCTGAGGGTGTCTCCTCACACACACACACACACACACACACACACACACAGAGAAAAAGAGGCCTTTTTGATTTCTAAGCACTGTGGACATAATGATATAGAATTAAGAGTCATATCTCTCACTCTATCTATATTTCTTTGTCTTTCCTTCTCTGTGTGTGTGTGTGTGTGTGTGTGTGTGTGTGTGTGTGTGTGTGTGCGTGCGTGTGTGTGTGCGTGTGCGTGCGTGCGTGCGTCTGTGTGTATCCATCCCTTTCAGACTTTAGCTATTACCGCTAACTACTCCAGGCCATGTATTGATTTTCCACCTTGTTCTCTCTGTCTTTCTGTCCCCCTTCAAACACTCCCCTGAGAGGGTGTGTGTGTGTGTGTGTGTGTGTGTGTGTNACATAATGATATAGAATTAAGAGTCATATCTCTCACTCTATCTATATTTCTTTGTCTTTCCTTCTCTGTGTGTGTGTGTGTGTGTGTGTGTGTGTGTGTGTGTGTGTGTGTGTGTGTGTGTGTGTGTTCTCCTACATTGTACCTTTCTCTGGACAAATGTTTACTTTAAGAGTGCTTTCTGTTAGATTCTAAAGAGCAATTTGTTTTAACAGGCACCTACTTTGTGTGCAACCACAATAAAGTTAGTCTTGAGTCCATTTACATCGATGAGGGTCCTCAAGTAATCAAATAAAATGTGCATGTGAGAAACTCCTCCAGACTGCATAGCTGTTGCAACACTATGCACAATTTGAGGCCAAATTAAAAAGAATATATTCATGTGTGTCCGATATATGACTCAAAATGTCCACAAGATGGCGAAAGAGAGTTGTGTAAACCTTTTTAAACCAACTTAATGTGCTTCAAATATTCTTCAATGTTGGGTTGTATCCAGGAATAACATATATTATGATTGCAAATACTTTTTCAAAACTTTTCACCGAATTTACCAGACAAGAATGATAATGAAGGTTCATATATGTTGTTTATTTTTGCCTATTACTGATTAATTACATCCAAATGTATCACCAACACAGTTTCCCAAGGATACCAAAACAATACGCTATTTTTGTTGAATATATTATAATTTGTGTTAAATATTTTAACGAATATTATTAGATGTTTAATCATCATGGCCTGTAATATTCCTACTTGTAGTACCGCTGGTGTCCTCGGGGGGGCAGTAAAGCGTCAGAGTATCAATGTTATGACGTAACAGCCGAAGAAGAAGCTTTAACGTCAGTGGAGGGAACTTTGACAGTGTAAACATCCAGAATATTCGTAACGTTTTGAGTGAATTAACTATATTTTCAACGTTTTGAATCGTCAGAATTGTTCGCAAGTCAACACGAAAGGTATGTATGTATGTCCACACTTTTTCTAAAGTAGTGTTTTAACGGGAATTGTAGTTTTTAATCCGAAAACTGACACAATTTATCTAACAACGACGTCAAAACAAACCAAAACCGTTAAAAATGATTTTGAATTCTGCTCAATTAAAAATGTATTTTAATGTTTGTGGATCAGATTAAAAGAAAATTAACTTTGGCTAATTCAGTAGGTATTCAGAAACTATTATTATTGTGATTTATTTGCAGCAAACCATCCCGATAACAGTTACTAACGTTAGGATTTGCTGATATTTTAGATTATTTGTATTCCTTCATGTAACGTCGTTGTTAATTGTTAAAATCTTCATTTTTTGTTGTTCTATGTAGGGTTGCAAAGGGGCAGAAACTTTCCGGTACATTTCCGGAAAGTTTCCATGGGAAGCTGAGGAATTTTGGAATCATTCGATGCAAAATTAAACAAAAAACATGATATTTCAACAGATTTTATTTTTTTGTTGTTGATTTTTTTTAAGTAGAACAGAACAAGAATCCCCACAAAGTCCCATTCAAAATGTTACATTTAAAAGAGCCCTTCTCCCTCCAAAAAGTCCCATTAAACATGCAAATCTTCCTTCAAGCAATCCTCTACATTTTGGCTAACGGGCTCCCAGTTCCCAGTTTATTCCCGTTAATTCCCATGGAAAGTTTCCACCTTTGAAAATTCCCGGAATTTTGCAACCCTAATTCTATGTAACCTTAATCACACAAAATGGCATTAAATTCACTGTTTTTAAATGGGGTTTAGACAGATGTTGGAAAGTAAATAAGTACATTTACTCAAGTACTGTACTTAAGTAAA
>NW_011345501.1:0-2373 GCF_000735185.1 Notothenia coriiceps | reverse complement strand
ACACAAGAAGTACACTTGACCCCAGAGCTCTCAAGAGCCAGATATAAATGTTTATTAGCATCAAAAAAGGTATTTCTATTAAAGGTGTTGCTGCTACCTAAAACTCAGTAACAGCAGTGTAAGGTAAGAGATGGGATTTTTAACAGGTTTGAGATCTTTTGCCGCTTTCACACCAAGTACTTTGCCGTACTTAGTGCCTGGCACTTAGTACCCCCATGGAACTAAGTACAGATCGCGTTCACACCGGAATAAGTTCCCTGAGGGAAGATTACGCAAATGAAGTCACTTCGTCTTCTTCTGCTTTGGGTATACTGGCAGGCCGCAAACCACTTCACGGCGTATACTGCCACCCGAAGTCCCCGGCCGGAAGTCCCCGGAGTTGGGGACTGGCTTCAGTAGAAGCTGCTGGGACTCCCAGCAACTTCTACTGAAGCCTTCCGAGTAAATCGCCAGAACGCCAACACCTCCTCATCACTCCACCGCTCCCATGTTTTTTTTTGTGTTGCCATAAGTTATTCTCTCTCCGTTGGTGCGTGGGGCTAATGCTAATGCTAATAATGCTAATGCCAGCAAATACAATGGCGGCTTCACAACACTTTTCAGAGTTTTACGGGGCGTGGTTTGCAATTCGCCTAGCCAATCGAATTTTGTACTTTTTCTCCCCAGGATAGTACCACCTCTCTAGCAGGCACTAATATAGGGGTAAAAGTTCTCGGAACTAATTATTTTGGTGTGAACGCAAAATTCCAGGCACTAACGGAACTAAACGGGAAAAGTACGGGGAAAAGTACCCCGGTGTGAAGGCGCCTTTTGATTTGAAGCTCTTCTCCACTATAACAATGAGATAATGCACACATGTAACAAGCATCACAATACACACTAGGATAAATCAACATGATAACTGCATGGCTGGGATAGACTATAGCTCTTCCTCTCAGCCACAGCCGTATGGGCTGTGGCTTTTATATTTTTGAAAAGTGGTGTGGACATGTCCCCAGCGTCCCCAGCGCAAATAACGCTTATGTACTTAAGTATATAGTACTTGAGTAAATCCACTTAGTTACTTTACACAACTGAACCGAACTAGACTTCACTTCTAACAGCTAGTTGTCTAAAGCAGAAGTCAGACTGCCCTCTTGTGGTTCACTCAGCTGCTTGCATGATGCAAACATGGAACAATGAGAACTGGTGAATCCTCTTTGTTTACAGGCGTACAGTAGTGCATCACACAATTCTAACATGCCATACGGACATTTTATTCACAGAAATGGAAACAATTGCACTATTTTCCAAGTGTATTTTTGTTCTGAAATAAAATTAAAAAATATATATCAGTAAACGTACTCAGTTATTTTCCAACAGTGGGTTTCATTCAGGGATTTAGCATCGGTAAGACCTATGATTTAGATGGTGTAACATTCAGAACAAACTGAAGCCCACCTCACATTTATCCTAAGGTTAATGCAATTTTTTGATATCATGATTATTTTAATTACAGTTGTTATGGTTGTTTAATTTGTATAACAAATCTAATTCCCAATTTTTTATTAGGTTTCTGGTTGCCTAGGATGTAATGTTGTTTTTTTAACATGCTTTGTTCTGAATGAGGTCTCTACCTTAATGTATTTCTGGGTCAAAATAACATGTTTCATAAATGACCTTACATGTAGACAAAGGGAAGTCATTTTTCAAATTGTTCAAGGATGTTGTCAAAAAAAACTGAAAGAGGAAATGGATTTTTTTGTCAATATCACTATAAAGTAACTTTGGTGTCCCCATCAGAATCACTCAGTTATCATGAAAATTTAGCAGAATAATGAAACTCTGAGGTCTTATTATAAATGGCCAAACATTTACACACATATCAGTACAATGATAAGTCTCTTGAAATGTGTTTCCTTCCTTTTATACCGTATTTTTTAATTGGATGTACATGATTTTGGCATGTCCCACACACTGCTCTGCTAACTACAGTGTGTGTAATAAGTGGTTAAATTATACTAAATTAAAAACTTATATATATGTTTTTATTGTCCACAACGAGTTATTTGATAAAACGAGTCATTTTGATCATGTGTATTCTATTTTCATAATAATATTGAACATTTTGCATGTGTCCTTGACATTTGCTGTCCACCCTGTCATTATGGGGAAACTGCCCCATAAAAAAACATCTGATGTTTTCAGTGACATCACTACCACCCTATTTTTGATCTTTCTTCAAGTGGAGGCTGAGACATTGGCTAGGTGCAGAGTAAGTATTTACACTTATATTTTGTGATTTTAATCATATTATGTGTGTAGTTGGATGTTGTCAAGCTTAACATGTCCACTCTGTCATAGTTACATTTCAATTAATATAAAAACATTTCA
>NW_011345500.1:0-3050 GCF_000735185.1 Notothenia coriiceps | reverse complement strand
GGGGAGGGGGGGCCGGCTCTGGTTGTGGAGGCGGGGGTTGTCTGGCCCGCGTCGGAATCACTGAAAATACAAAACCACAATGCTCACATAACGGGTTTGGACTTGCTATTAAAGCTGAACCCACTGTTTTAAACTTAAAATGACTTAATTGAAATCTGTTTAATGTTGAGTGACTTTTACCCCAGAAAGCATTTATCTAGGTATTCTAAGTAATGTGATAATACTGGACACCTGTACGTATTAAACAGTGCTTTTTCTAAGACTCCCTTTGTTCATATTCAAGATTTAAGAGCAAGCCATGAGAAGAGAACGCATCTATTCCCAGGGAAATGCATGAAACAAACCTCGATTATCCCGGGACGGAGTGTCATTCTTTATGGGCGCTATCGTCCGACGGTTCTGCGAGAAAAATCAAAAGAGAATTGGGTTCAAAGATTCCTAATTTCACTTTTACATATTTAATTGGCTGCTCTGAGACTTGAGAAAGGAAACATCCTTTTTTTTGTTATTTGGTTTTCAACCTCCTCTGCAATGTAGAGATACAGAAATAGACAAAGCCAGAGAATCAGATTAGTACAGAGAACTCATTTATCAACACTAATCTCCCAGATGACATGACACTGCCAAAGCACTCATGTCAAAGTATCTTAAAAAAAGGAATAAAGTAGACCCTGTCCAAATCACAAAAGGCTGTAGGATAATTCCTGCACAGGTTACGGATCTAGTTTACCCCTGGATGTACTTTACAGATGATAGAGGTACACAACCGAAAATCACTTAAATAGTTAAAATAGTTAAAAGCCAAAATGACACCATCCTATAAGAGTGGCATAGCTCCAATTTGAACAATTAAACTGCACTACTTTTTATCCCAGAAACATCTCATTTTACATTGCCTGACATTTTTTACTGTAAGTCAGATTTATTCAAACCTGGAATATTTACCCAAAAGAATGCCAGTGTTAACCTGCTAGTCCCCTTATCTTATATATACTGTGTACTTAACAGGACCAATGAGATGGTTCCCTAGGAGGATCCCTGATCTATATTAAGGTCCAGCAAACTGCAGCATCATAAAAACCTGAACCAGTCGGAGCACTTTACAGACTTCCCCTCACATGGAGGGAACCAATCAAAAGAAATTAAATTACTATTTTGTTCAAACTGTTTAAATTATATAACAAACATTTGTTACAGTAGTTGGCAGACAGGCTGGCATTCAGACTCTTACCTTTGCGATTTTATTGACCTTCACACTTGTGGGTGTAGGGGGGGGTGGAGTCTCTGGACTTTGGGCAATTTCCTCATCTGGAGCCACATCTGGGTTAAGTGCAAATACACTCTCCAAGTCGATCTGTCCAGAAACAGAAGAGTATTAATACCAACACATTACATGAATTAACCAACAAATAAGTAAGATGAATGGATATATTGATCGCTGAAGAGTCAAAGAAGCTGAATAAAATGCACCTTTCAATGTTGTAACACGTGGGAGAGTACTACTTTGACATAGTAAAAGGTTTGCATATTTTTTTCAAAATTTAACTTATTTTCAGAATGTAAATGACGTTCAAAAAGATATATATTTTAACCATAAACTTTTCATTATTACATGAAACAAGTGACATACTTTCCATACTGCATATGAACCCTTAAAGTACAGCTCAGTTCTAAGTGTTATTTTAAGTGTGAATCTGAAGTATTGAGTCATTTAGACATAAATCAGACTTGAATCATAATCTAATGACTTTAATGCTGACTTGATTACATATAACAGACTTGCACCAATGACTGTGTTTGTCTGTGAGCATCAAACAAAGGCAGTGTCATTTATCCATACAGGACCTAAAGCATCGATTCTCAACGACCACACAAGAGATCCTAGAACTAAGTGAGTGAATTTACTGTCAACACTAAAATGGTTTTTAGATACCAACACAGCGTAATGGGATTATGTTTGTGTTATAACTGTACGTTAGCATTATCCAACCCCATTCGTCTTTTAAACCGAAAACACAGGATGAAAGTGAAAACAGAGAGAGATTGAGATGATGGAAAATAGTAGGGCTGCTCAATTAATCGTATTTTAATCGCAATTACGATTACGAAAAAAAATGTAATCGAAATAAAACGATAATTATTTTATTATTAATTTTTTTTTCTTTATTATTATTATTAATTTTTTTATTATTGGTTTTTCAGTTGAGTTATACTTAAAGTTCAGGGTAATCAACTGTTAAAAACATAATGTTCAAATGTTTTTTCTCCAATAAATTGATGTTTTCAAAGTAAATGAATAATTGTTTTTTTAATAATCGTGATATCAATTATTGACCCAAATAATCGAGATTAGGATTTTTGCCATAATCGAGCAGCCCTAGAAAATAGTACTGACTTACAAATAAATCCAATTGACTGCAATATCAGAATGTAAATACAATTGTACATCACTTCTTTGACAACATCTCCATATAATAAGAGAATATATAAGTGGGATAGCAAATATATAATACAAATGTAAAAAAGCAACAAGAGAAGTCTGCTGTGTTGTTGAACACTGTGCTGCAGGCTGTGTGAGGTCATCAGTGTACAGAGGGTGATGTCTGTATTTCATGCAGGAAGGTTATGTAATCACCACAGCGCCTGAATGTCTTTTTGAATGCATTATTTATTGAGGTGGGGAAGGAAAGAATACTCAGGCTGGTGCTTGTGCTACGAGTGGTAATAAAACGTCATTTACCTCTTTCCCTTTAGTGTCTCCATTTTCTATCCACTCCACTGTGACGCTCTCATTGTCCTCATTCAGTGAGGTCACCATCGACTGGTGTATACGTCCTGAGGAAGTAGCAAAGACAGGGAAGCATAAGATATCCAGACAAACACTGAGAGGTGAAGGCAGTGTTTACAAAGGCCCATCAAATCACCTGGCACTAAACCAGGGTACCTGCACATTTTTGAAGTACAAATGTAATGACTTTTAGGACCTTTTTAAGACCTCTAAAAAGGAACAAATAATACCAATACAAAAACAATCGGTGAACTAGACAACA
>NW_011345499.1:0-2104 GCF_000735185.1 Notothenia coriiceps | reverse complement strand
TTAGGACAGAGAGTGAACACCAGGTTTCAGCACGAGGAGTGAGATGGGGTGGGTCTTAACGGAATACGCGAGAGAGAGAAGTCATAACAAGTGGTACAGGACAGGTAGACAACGTGTTTTTCGGATGGAAAATGAGCCAAACGCGAAAACGCAGTTGGATGCTGGAGGCTACATTCAAAATACATTCACTGACATGAATATGGCGCCACCTTTTGTCATGTTTACAATGCAGATTATTGACATTAGGTCTGGCAATACAGTCAATCATTATCCTGGTGATTATTTCGCAGATAAACCTAGTAACCCCGCCCCCTTTAAAAAAACGGCTCTTTTGAACGACTCTTTTGAACGGCTCTTTGAAAGGAACGGAGCCATAAGATCCGGCTCCCTTCAAAGAGCCATAAATCCCATCACTATTGCTAAGGCTCTCCCTCACATAGCTGAACCAACCAATGAGAATCTGGGTCCCGCCTGCTTCATTTGCATATGGCTCACTAGTGAACGTGTAGGCCATATGAACTGCAACTAGTTAACTAGTGGATACATATTAAAGCTTACACGTTAACTAGTGAAGGCAAAATGTTCACTAGTTAACTAGTTGCCACCTCTTTTTACCTTACTAGTTAACTAGTGAGGCTCAAAATGTCTACATATTAACTAGTGAGGTCCAAAGTGTCCACTAGATACACTAGTACAATTGTTTTTACCTGACTAGTTAACTAGTTACACACACTTTATCTCACTAGTTAACTAGTGGAGCCTTAGAGGTGTCACTAGTAAACTAGTGACACAGGTGTTTTTCTTACTAGTTAACTAGTGGAGGGAATTTCTTATCACTAGTCTTTTAATTTGTTTTGTAAAGCACTTTGAATTGTCGCCTACAGAAAAGTGCTATATAAATAAACATGCCTTGCCTTGCCTAATGAGGTTCTGTTAGACTTTGACCTTACACGTTACACATTTTTCTTACAAGGCCTTTCCTTCAACTAGTTTGGCTTTTTTTGCACTAGTAAAACTGTATGCTACTAGTTAGCTATTGATTTAACATGTATGGCTTTTTCTTAAACTAGTGGATATTTTCAGGCCACTAGTTGTGGTTATCTTCTCTTTAGTTTAACAAAGTCACTTACTAGTTGACGTGTACGTGCAACTAGTTTACTAGTGAATTGCTTCAAAGTCATACATGTTGACTAGTGAATTTTTGACACATCACTAGTAAACTCAAATGCACTTATTTGTTTAAATACATTTTTAAAAGTAAGGCAATCACATTGCATTCTTTATTTGGTTGTATATATTTTATTGTGTTTTCTGTATTTAGTTGTATGTCTGTATTTGGTACTGTGTTTGAATTGTGTGTCTTTAATTGGTTGCATGTCTGTATTTGGTAGTGTGTTTGAATTGTGTGTCTTTAATTGGTTGCATGTCTGTATTTAATTGTATGTCTGTATTTGGTAGTGTTTGAATTGTGTGTCTTTATTTGGTTGTATGTCTGTATTTGGTCACATTTCTGTATGTGTTTGTGTTTGCCTGTATCTGGTTGCTTGTTTGAATTTGGTTGTTTCATATTTGTGTGTCTGTGTTTGGTTGTGTCCCCCCCTCAAGAATTGACAATAATGTGTACGTTTTTAATTGATTCTGTTTCAGGTGTTAGAGCAGTGAAACATAAATTGAGCCACAACCACGGTGATAAAATGCTTTCATCTCCCCTTCGCTGTGGTGTATTCCCATAGCTGACTGTATGTGCCGTGGATTGATAGTTTACTTTGAATAAAGACAGTACACTGTTGGAGTGTTACAAAATATGGTGTGGCTGCTGAAGCGCTGCTCATATGAAGGATGGTTTAAAGGTAATACAGCAAGAGACCACTATATACTGTAGTGTAATTCCCTTGACCAGGTATATGTGTGTGTGTGTGTGTGTGTGTGTGTGTGTGTGTGTGTGTGTGTGTGTGTGTGTGTGTGTGTGTGTGTGTGTGTGTGTGTGTGTGTGTGTGTGTGTGTGTGTGTGTGTGTGGATTTGTGCGTGTATGTGTGTGTTTCAGGCTATGAATTTTATTACAGCTCCAAAATAGACTCTGGCCCCAAAGCCCAAGCCTCTACA
>NW_011345498.1:0-4033 GCF_000735185.1 Notothenia coriiceps | reverse complement strand
CCTATCCCCCTTTATACCTATGCACACATTAAGACCTAAATAAAAGCACAACAATCAATATTTACAAAATAACAGTCACTTCAATATCTGTGAGAATGTACATTAGTGCATTAGGATGCAGTTATTAATGTTGGAGGAAAGGAAACGGTGCAGTCCTATTTGTAAACAATACAAGCAATTTATAAAGAGATTATTTTTGAGGGTGTTCATTTAGGAATACACTTTAGTCTTCCAGAGTAACCACTATATGTATTGCCACACGATAACATCAAATAGGCACAGAACTACTTTGTTTATCTCTAAAAGAAAAATACATCTACCAGAAACGACTGCAAAATCATTTGGAAGTCGACAACAACAACAACAAGAGAAGATAAGATGGACCTTTAATAATCCCTGTGGGGAAATTCAGTAGTTTAACAGCAACAGGGTAATGATGAAAGACAGACGACAGATTAACACGGATTAATAAAATCAAAGATACACATTTAAAATGATAAAGTAAGATTAATTAAAATGAACATATATACATATTTAGTCATATATACATATTAGATATATTTACATGTGTGTGTGAAAACAGTGTGTATTTTATGTCCAGTAATTGTCACATTGTTGACCTCTTGTTGTTAGCCTGATGGCTAAAGACACAAAACTAAAATAAATAGAAATAGATGCTCTGTCCTTCATATTTTCTTATTCACAGCCAATCCTAACAGTACCGTAGGAAAATAAGAGAAACACAAAAGAACCAAAACATCACATGTACAAAGGAAAAATCTATTCCAAGTCGACAATCAGAACAATAATAACCCTCTGTTCTCTTCTGATAATGTTTCAGGTGTCAGTTGCTGCCAGACAGTCTGCAGCTACCCCCCCGCCCTCAGCCTCTCACAGCCTCCCCTCCTACTCCCAGCCATCTGCAGCTGCTCCTCACAAACCCCCCCCCAGATCAATGGAGTCTGCACACGGCACTGTGTTTGAGAAAGCCATGGAGCGCCTGGTCTCCATGTTCCCCGACTATAAGAGGTACCGCACATGACAACGTTTCCTCACAGTTTAACCCGGTGACCTTTTTTTAGACCATGGTATTTACCCGGTATATTATTCTCCTCTAATATCATTTCAAACTAATAATGCATAGTTTAATTGCATCGTTGATGTGTTCAAACGTACACTTTACATTGAATAAACGACATGTCTTTATGTTTGAACTTGTGCCAAGTTTACCTCAGACGGTTTCACCCTGTGATCTTTTTTTATTAGACCTTGGTATTTCATTTGACTTCAGTAGAGTGTATGTTATAAGAGCCTGCAGGACGGTAGCTGTATAGATGAGAGTAACACATGCGTCACTTCCGGGCAAAAAGTACGGCTCCTTCCACTTTTGGGAGACACAAGGCTTTCATTTGAACGGCGGTCAATGCAAATTCTGAAGTTTTTGCCAATCCAATCAGAAATGTAAGAAAACCGTGGATTTTTGGATCTTCAAAGAACCCGATTACGATGGCCAGACAGGCAAACAATTACATGAAATCATTGGAAATCGAAGGTCGGTCTCGATATATGGTTAAATATAGCAGTAGGCGATCGATGTCCATAGATGAGAGTAACATCTACGTCACTCTTCGGCCCCGCCCACTTTTGGGGGAAACCAACGCTGTCATTTGACTGGCGATCGAGCCTGAAGCCACAGAGATCCTTTCTTCTTAGAGGAAGTACAGAAACACTGAACTCTGGATTTGTTTTAATGTTTGAGGTGCAATAAACGACACAGCAGCTTTTTGGCATGATAAAACTATTATTTTCCGCCTCGCTCATGAGAGTAACAGCCGGCCAAATTACAGCCTCGCCTACTGATTTTAATTTAACCATATATCGAGCCCCGATCGTCAATTTCCAATGATTTAATGTAATTGTTTGCCTGTCTGGCCATCGTAATCGGGCTCTTGGAAGTGACGTAGGTGTTACTCTCATCTATACAAGGTCATTTAGAAAAATAGACAACTTTTATCTTTTCAAACTATAACATGTCCCACACAAACACACGTGTATATCTCCATCATGATTGAGTTGTTTGTTCATGACATATTGGCAAATACTGTACATCGTTTTAAGACTTTTAAGACTAAGGTAAACGTTTCTGCCTCAAAAACCAGTCTGGCTATAGTTCCTACTTGTTTATGCTTATCAAGCATCGTGTATTATTCAACTTGCCCTTACATAAAAGCTGAAACTTTGTTAAAGAAAGGTAACTAAAATGTACAAACGATTCATAATTTAAACTGAATGGCAGGTTTACACTCGCAGATCAAATGTAGAAACTAAAATACATTTCCTGTGTTTATCTTCAGGCCAGAGTTGATGAGGTTCGTTCAGGACCTGCGTTTCTCCAGCGGAGGCAGTCTGAACAACATGGCTCTGCAGGACATGGTGGGGGGGGTGACCCAGCTGATCCTGGACCATCAGGTAGGGTTAAAGGCCAAACTTTCAGACCTCAGCCATGACCAGAGATGGTACACACATCCTTTACTCAAGTAGAAGTACAGATACTCGTGTTTAAAAATACTCTGGTAAAAGGAGAAGTACTGACTAAACTTCTTTACTCAAGTAAAAGTAAAGAAGTTTGAGCTTTGAAATGCACTTCAGTAAAAAGTACCCATAACTAGCAGCTGTTTTAAAGAGTACCTGACCTCCCTTTATATTAATAGAACAATAATGTCATTGTTAGCTAATGAATGTTTCCATGCTGAACAACGGCAACATGACAACGTTTTCATTGGTCCCTCTTCTTTAGAGAAGACCAGGAAATGATGGATACACGGATCGTGTTCAAATCAATAGGCGCAATGACTCTAAATAATAATGATCACGCCACCAAACACACATTCAGACTAAAGGAACCAGCCTGTTTGGAAAATGTGAGAAGTAGAAAGTACAGGTATTTGGGTTCAACATGTAAGAAGTAGAAAGTACAGGTATTTGTGTTCAACATGTAAGAAGTAGAAAGTACAGGTATTTGTGTTCAACATGTAAGAAGTAAAAGTAAAAAGCCGTCAGAAAAATAAGAGTAAAGTACTGATATCAGAAAAATGTACTTAAGTACAGTAACAAAGTATTTGTACTCCTCTACTTCCCACCTCTGGCCATGACATATATGTATAATATTTAAAAATGTAATTCCATAATATGTCTTAAAACATGTGATACTATGTTATTTTATAAAAAGGCCATAAAATAAGTCATACATAGTGTGTCGGGGAAAAAAGCCATATTATAGTATGTCCTAAAAAATCTCATGCTTTAAGTATGTTGTGAAAAATTGCATTGAAAGAAAGCCATAGCATAGAATGTAGTAAACATGTAGTGCTCTGAATGTTAAAGAAATGTCAAAAAAATTGAAAATCACAATTCCTTCTTTTTATTTTTATATATATCATATTTTTTATTTATCTTTCAGGAGAAGCTAAATGCGGCCAAATTGAACGCCAAAGGACGTGGCAGTCCGGCTCAGTGCGCCGCGCCGGTCTGGCAACCGATGGGACACCCGAGAGTCAAACACTCTGACGCGGTAAGTCCTGAAATCAGTCCTTAGTAAGACCTGCAGGAGAACACTAGAACATCAGAATAACTTTATTAGTCCCACAGAGGGGACATTTACATTGTTACAGCAGAGAAGAGCCAAAGACAGCTTAATGTTACGTAGAAGCATCATTTACCTTCTACAATTAGATCCCTTGCATCATTGGGTATGTTTCAGCGTGCATTACCATCTCACTTTCGGTCTGTTCTTGTTATTGATGAAACTGATCTATGAGTCTTATTCGTTTTAATGTCTATCAAATTGTAATGATTGTTTGTATGACTTGATGAATTTTACTTAACAGACTGTACGTGGTTTGTCATGCTTTGATTTCTGTTATTTTGTCCATGTATGTCTGTAAGACGTTGCTTTTGTCGGGACCCCCTTGAAAACAACATGGTGCATCTCAAGGGGTTTATCCTAATAAATACATTTCTATATATATATCTA
>NW_011345497.1:109579-143429 GCF_000735185.1 Notothenia coriiceps | reverse complement strand
GGTTTTGGACCATTCCTCTTTACAAAACTGTTTCAGTTCAGCAATATTCTTGGGATGTCTGGTGTGAATCGCTCTCTTGAGGTCATGCCACATCATCTCAATTGGGTTGAGGTCAGTACTCTGACTGTGCCACTCCGTAAACTTGAGAATTCATTTTTCCGTCGATGATGGCAATCTGTCCAGGCCCTGAGGCAGCCCCAAACCATGATGCTCCCTCCACCATACTTCACAGTTGGGATGAGGTTTTGATGTTGGTGTGCTGTGCCTTTTTTTCTCGTTTTTAGCGTTGTGTGTTCCTTCCAAACAACTGAACTTTGGTTTCATCTGTCTACAGAATATTTTGCCAGTAGTGCTGTGGAACATCCAGGTGCTCTTTTGCAAACTTCAAACGTGCAGCAATGTTTTTTCTGGACAGCAGTGGCTTCCTCCATTTTATGACCAACTTATGCAGAAATCCAGGTAATTCCAAAGGGTTCACATACTTTTTCTTACAACTGTAATTGCACGTTTTCACTACTCATATATATGCAGGTTCGGGTCGGGTTGCGGATCTTGTGCCGACGGGTCGGGTCGGGTTGCGGAACTAATTGGCAATATGTGCGGGTAGCGGGGCAGGTTCGGTATTGCACGTCGCGGGTGCGGGGTGGGAGCGGTTCTTGAAAATCAGAGCCGTGCAGGACTGTGGCCTAAAGTAGGCGGTGTCAGCCACTAACGTCTCGACAGTGACGTCAGAGTCTAACTCCCGCCTGATCCAATTAAGGGCAAAGACGCGGGGCCTGCTGCCACCGAGCTAGTGTTAATTTCGTTGACTAAAACTATGACGAAATATGCTCGTCAACAAACTTTTTTTCCATGACGAAAACGAGACGATGACGAGACTGCACCGACGGGAGTAAACAATAACTGTAACGAAATCAACATGCAATATCGTTGACGAAAAGTGACGAGACGAAAATGTAGTTTGCTAAATAAAAACTATGCCAAAATATCTCTTTACTTTGGTTGACGAAAAATGAGGAGACGAAATATTATCAAAGATAACCTTACATCTCTGATGGTCAGTTTTTCTCCCAGCAGTTCCATTTCCGGTGCTGCGTCTGGGCAGTAGCTGTGTGTCTGTGCTGCGCGCGGCGGTACATTTGAATTACACCGGGCAGCGGGACACTGTGAACTGTCAGGAAGACTCGGGTCTAACTCATGGTCTAACTAACCTTATTCAACAGAAAATAAAATGGCAATAACAGGGCTTGTGAGCAGTGGTCACACTCCCGTTAACTAAATACCTCCCCGTCAGCGCGAGTGAGTGATAAATTGTGCACTCGACGGGTAATAATGGATCATGACCATAGACTGTATATATAAATGGACGTAGTGTCCGTGACTGTTGGGGCAGAATCTCTGCTCCGCGCCGTTCCTATATGAGCGGGTTCTCAAAAGAAGGAAAAATTCAAAGCAGCCAGGATAAGGGTTAAACAATAATCTGCTTTAATGGTAAAACATACAAATACTTCACCGAATCACGGAGTACTCCGGGCTCAGGTTCTACCCCCGTGTGAGACACGTCTCAGGAATGGCAAGTCAAAAACAAGAGCGCCGATCTTCAAAATGATCACAACATTTATACACAGAGTTCACTTCTGAGCGAGCTAGACAGTGAGTTGGCAGTGTTCCATTGGTCGGTTTCCCTTCTGGGCGGGATCCCAGGTAGTAAGTCAGTTTGTTGATTCCATCTGTTGCTCCACAGTGTATGTGTGTGTGTGTGTGTGTGTGTGTGTGTGTGTGTGTGTGTCTGTGTGTGTGTGTTGTCTCTCTCTCTCTCTCATCCTTCTTCACTTTGCCCCTTCCCCGCTCTCAGTCCTTTTTGAGTGCAGTGGAGCATGATGGGCTGTTTCAGGGGGTCATGCTACCATGGAGATGCTTAGCTAGATACAGGTTGGGGCGTCTGAGGCGTTTTCTTTCATTTCTTTTCATCCCTTCAATCCACTTCCAGGCTTAGGGGGGGAGAATAAAAAGCAGCCCAGATCAGACAGAGGGGGCTGAGAGAAAGAGATAGAGCTTCAGTAATGGGTTTGGGCATAACGCTGAGGTAAGGGGGACAGACGAGCAGGAAAAGTGATCCAGTAATGAAGGGAAGGAGCAATGGAGCAGTTGGCAGAACAGATGAGGCGGTAGATATTGGAGAGTGAGGGTGATGGGCGTGGGGTATCAGAGTGGGAAGGAATGTGATTGTGGTTTTCAGGCCTGTTTTGTTTCATAATACTGTAACTAAGGAGACACGTTTCATTCCTGAGCAACGTATATGCCTGTGCCTGTGTGACAGGTTCCTGTCTATCTGTGTATCCCGTGCTCCTTGTTATTGTTTCATGTTTAGGTGTGTGTGACTGAGGTGAGTGAGAGGTAGACTGCTCCACTCAGCTGAGCTTACACACCCTGTCAAACATGAAATCTCGTTTACACTGTGACTGGTGTCCTCCTCACAAACCCTTTTGCCCTGATGGAAGTGAATGGGGATCGATAAGCAGAGGCACATTCTGTATGTTCAGATTACTGAGGTCCAGGCAAAAGGGCCTCACTATTTACTCTGCTGTGACTGTGCACACAGTAGTAACAGTAGCCCGGCACTGTGGACATTTAGAATTGGGGGCATTTGAATTCTTATCTCAACGGGTGAAAGCCATTACGGTCCACACACTTCACTGTGAATGAAACCCACTTCCTCCCTCATCCTTGCACTTAAGTTTGGGGAATTCCTTGATAAGATTATGATTTATTTATTTTATCAAACAGGTGCAAAAATAGCAAGGGCGGATGCTCTTGAGCACTCATCCAAATCGACACACAGATAAAGTGTGCAGCGGTAGGCACGTAGCTTACCTATATCTCTTCATGTCTGTGGAAAGGACAGTTGTATCACACATGTTATTTGTCTGGCATTGATAAAATCACCAAGGCATTTGCAGCTCAGCCAAATTCCATTTGCGAAACTCTGCCCCTATTTAAAGAAATAAAATAGTCCTTTTGATGTAGATGTAAACCTCTTTCCGCAGACCTCAAAAAATTAAACCTACAGTATCTCTGTTTACTACCAAGTATGAGCAGCTTAAGGCTGCCAATTCATTCAACTGCGAGGAGGAAAATACATTTCCTTGCAAATGATTTTTCGTTAAGTAAGAGCTTTTCACTGTGGGTCTCCAAGGCATTACAAACGTAGTCTCTGGAACTCTGATGGCCTCTTATCCAGCTGTAGTCCACTTCGTAATAGAATTAAAAAGGATTAATGTGCTCTTTAGTATGCTCAAGTTCAGGCTTGCTCCCCCAGCCTGAACTGCTATGCATATTTCTGAATCTCCCATAGTAATTACTTGGTGAATACACTAGCTGCAGCCATTAGGAGTGCAAGTGGGCACATTGTGTCCCGATATGAGGCTGTGAAAGACATTAGTTTGCATGTTCCTGGTTGGATAAATCTCACGCTTCCCCTGACTTCTCACTCTGCTCTCCAGGGATTAGGATGTTTCAATAAAGCCACACTGGCTCATAGAATTAGCAAAGAGATGAACCTCAAAGCTGATTTGTAAAAAACTAATGGTGCTACAGGTGGAGGGCCACAATTACTGCCAAATGTCTTTGTTTACTACTGTATAGGTGTGCGATGTTTGTGCATACCCTCACAATCACATCAGTAAATGCATACCTCGTCTATCAGTCCAGTACATATTGTACAGATAAGTACATACTATCTGATGACGACTGTGTCATTGTTGTATCTGATGAAGATAGAATCACTTAGCAAATCAAGGCAGTTATGTGCTCCACCACATGTACCGGATAGCTGATGCTGCATAGTATTTTTTGTATTATATTTTTAAAGTTTGTATAAATTGTTAATGAGTTGTAGAGAGAAAAAAGAAACCACAGACTTGCACTAGAGTCAGTCATTGTGTAAACATGCATCTGTTGAGAATACCTCCCTGAAAGAAATTCCAAGAAATGTCTCTGCAACAGCATCAATTTACACTTTTCCAAGAATCCAATTTTCAGTCTGCTTTGAAAAAGAACAATCAACATTTTTCCAACTGCTTAAAGCTAAGATGTTCATTTGGAGACACATGTTTTAATCATATTTTTTTGGGTTTGTTGAAAACAATCCTGCATCTTGCTGATCTTTTGTTACTAGCCGTGTTTAGCCTGTAACAGCAAATTGAGCAGAAAACATTATTCACTATCTTGAAGGTCATATTGTTGTCTTTGTAAGGGTGAGGTGTTGTGAAAGTATAATATAATGGAAAAGGTTACCTGATAAGACCTGGCGCCACAATGTGTGGTGTGTTTACTTTAGTTTCAAGCACAACGTTTAAGGGTGACCTTAGCTACCTGCAGCTTCTCTTTGTTGTGCACAAAGTGTTTTCAGACTCTCTCTGTCACCTGTAAAGCAAACCAGAAGTAAACACATTAAAATAGTCTGTGCAGACACAAAGATAAAACTGACGGTTAAAGATTTAAACCACCATCCTGACGAGTGAGTTAGACCTGGACATAACATTCTTCTATAAAACAAGCTTATCTAGCAGAACCAAGACAAGACACGCCGATAGAGATACAAAAACACTTTGCTTATATTGTTTAGGCTGAAGGATGAGAGATGTCTTGTGTGTGGGTGAGTGTTCATGTTTGCTCCATAACCCGCACGCCGCTGAGGGCAGACTGGAATGCAAAAACAAGATCCTGGGAATAAAAACAATAGTTCTGGCTTCCTGAGGTGTTAGTGACGACTGCAGTGGAGAAGTGGGAGGACGATTCTGGGTTCCAAGGTCAACAAGCTGAGTCCCCCTCAAAACACACATTCACATGTAGTGGTAATGTTATAGTGACACGACACTCAGCCCATGTTAATACAAGCCGGGGAATCATGAAAACAGCCCATTCATCACTTAAGACACCACGAGTATGTTGCTCAAGTGAACCTCATTAAGTGAGATGTATACACTGACCCCGCACTCACTCTGTAGCTCCAAGGAGAGAGAAAACACATCTCATATGTGTATAAAACCTTTTAGGTCAGTGTATGCCTGCATCTTCTTCTGTGTTTCAGCATTATTGGGTATGTTTATTCTGTGTTTTTGCCAACTAAAGTGTAGGTTTATAAGTGTGAAATTACACAAGTGTGTATTCAAGAGATTGTTTAGGCCACATATTTCGCCATTACCCTATATACTAATAATTGTGACTACCCTGCTCTCTTTGTGAAACTTCGTTATTAAAAGAGAATAGTTTTGTTGTGAGTGGGATTTGAAGAAAAAAAAAAGTAGAGAAAGGGAAACAATGTTAGTGATTGTGTGACAGAGGTCAGTGAGCTTTAATATAATGGTGTCTGTGTGTGTGTGTGTGTGTGTGTGTGTGTGTGTGTGTGTGTGTGTGTGTGTGTGTGTGTGTGTGTGTGTGTGTGTTTGTGTGTGTGGACAGTATGGTAATGACAAATGGCTTATGTGGGAATAAACTATGCGTTGGTATGTGAAAAACAGTATGACTGTTGTGATACGTACTGAAGAACTATTTTTAAAACTCTCAGGGGTTTTCTCGTTGGAGTTTTGGGATGTTTGATATGACTAGAAGCTTAAAAGAGCTAACATTAACAAACTGGA
Organism: Notothenia coriiceps; assembly: GCF_000735185.1. Lineage (NCBI taxonomy): Eukaryota > Metazoa > Chordata > Actinopteri > Perciformes > Nototheniidae > Notothenia > Notothenia coriiceps. Next base: position 137,787 of record NW_011345497.1, on the reverse strand, counting down.
TATTGTTGAAAAAAGTCATTTTATGAGTTTTTTAACTGTCTTTATTACCCTTACCTTGTTGTGGTACATACATTTTATCATGTCATGGATACACACTTCAGTGGTGTCAATATAAAACAGAAGAAAGGAAATGTGATATGCCATTTATCTGTAATTGCCCATCATTGTTCAGCTTTAATTGCATTCTCGCCAATTTGAAATGGACCATATTGAGAACATTTGCCATACATTTTCGGATTATTTACCTTATCTCTTAATGTTTAAGAATGTTGTCCAATATCAGTATAAAATGAATGTGTGTGTAAGAGTAAGCATTTAAGAGTTTATAATACAGTACTGAGTGTAAGACAGTGCAGTTGATGCACAGTGTGTGTCTGATGGTGATCGTCGTGCTGTCAGTGCAGCGGTGCTCCTAATTACAGTCCTCCCCAGGAAACAGCTTGAATAACACAGAGAATTTAAAAACCTGAGGCGCTGAGGTCACACTTACAACACTTCAACACATCAGAGATGTGCTCGTTTGATTCCAGGAAAATGTTAAACACAGTGCAGGCACCTCTCTTTCTACTGTTGTGTTTACACATCCTTTTATCTGGGCTTTTCTAGTTGTAAGGGGGGTGATAGCTTAGAGCCAATAGTCTAATGAACATGCTCACAACAGACACCTGACAATATTCATGTAATTCCCAGTTATGAATGAGGTGAACTAGTGAGTAATTAGTGTGTGTAATGCTGATCCACTTACATCACTTGCAAATGAAAGCTTGTGTAATTGATAGATACAGAAAGTACAGTACAGTAAGTAACATACATTATCTTTAACAACTACCTTATAATCAAATCCGTTGCACATGCTCAGCTTTTCTATTTGTAAACCTTGTGTCTTGGTATCTCTTCAAATAAAATATTTATTCCTGGCACCATTGGGAAACAAGTGTACTACATCAGCTTTTACGATGTATTTTTTATAGTCAGTGTGTGTAATTGTTGAACAATGTCAGTCTGGCAGTTGTTGCTGCTGGCTACCATTGCTATTAGTGATAACCCTAGGAGGTGAGTTATGGTTACCTCTGTCCTGTAATTACGGTTTCCCTTCCCCTTGGTTGTGGTGACAGATGATGCCGGCAGTGGGAAAAGCCGGTGAAGGAAACCTCCTGTTGGAAGATGAAGAATTATGGCAGTGACAAGAAGATAACACAAGGCCTGGAACCACGCAGGCATCTACCTGTCTAGACTAACAGCTGTCTTCAGATCTTACACTGCAAAAGAAAAGGTTCCAAAAGTCTGTAACCACATCTAAAAAATGAAAACATTATGAACAGCATAACATCGTCAACGTCATAGGATTGAACGCTTTCTGCTAGTGGTGATAGTTTTCAGTTGAATGGTCAGCCTTACATCAGAGATTGGAGAGATAAAAGCACAACACAGTCTTATTAGAAGCAGCTATGTTGAATTTGACGGCAGGAAAAGCCTAGATGGAAAAATCAACCTAAAGGGTAGCTGTAGCCAATTTGTGTGTCCCAGTAAGGTACCACCGGCCTGTCCATGGCACATAGCCCTGTTAGTGTTGTTAATTTCTCCTACGCTGTTCATGTTTACAAATCAAAATTCCTGCTTTGCCCAGGTGGCTGAAAAACTGTACTACCTTTCACCCCCTTTCACTTTTCCGTCTTCAGCTAAACTAACAAAGAGCAAAAGACATTCTGCTCTGTAAATGTTTCATTTTTGTATCTGTAATAATTACGTTTTTAGGTGTGCTAACGTGAACATTAACTGTGGTGTGCTGCTCTCCTGCTCTGTTCTCCTCTCTCCAAATTGTTCAGGTGAGTGCCTGATTGCCTCACTGATCCACAGCATGACCAAACACAAGGCTTTGTTTATTTAACAATATGGCTCAGCCAAGTGTGAACAGCAACAGAAAGGCTGCCTTAAGAAAACATGACAGTGATAGACATACTGACTTAACTGACATTTTACAGCGCTGCAGCAACTCTCCATTTACAGACCCCTGTCCCCTAAAGCTCCCATGTCATGTTGACGTAGATGTGGGTGAGACAGTCTTGGATTCGGTTTAGAATGACAGAGAGTAGTATGCAAGTATGCACAGAGACCAGCTTGTAAACAAAATTACCCAAAAGGATAATTTGATGTGAATTTCTTGCATACTTTCCCATGAGCCCACTAGTATGCAGTGCATGCTGGTGCTTGTACTTGTTTGTGTGTCAGATTTGAGTTGCTCTGTGTGTGTGTGTGTGTGTGTGTGTGTGTGTGTGTGTGTGTGTGTGTGTGTGTGTGTGTGTGTGTGTGTGTGTGTGTGTGTGTGTGTGTGTGTGTGTGAGGCGACAGGAATAACAGAGGGAACAATATTAAAATCCTGATTGTTTGTTTCTAAGGGATTATCCTCACAATGCGGGGCTTTATCAGAGGGCCTGGACTGCTGTAACAAGACACGCTCGCCCTGGCTTCGCCTAGCCAAATACTGAGACTTACGAATTGCAGGGGGGAAACATGAAGAGAGTTAAGAATTGAGAGACAAAGAGGGAGCAAAAGATGACACAGGAGGAAGAGTGGAAGGGAAAAGCTGGAGAGACACAGGGTAAGGGGAGTAAAATGTACAGAGGAAGGCAGAAGTTGAACAAGTTTAACTGGAGGCCATGCTTCAAACAGAGAGGTTTGTTTTCTGACAGAGATCCCTCTCTGGAGATTGAGCTGGAAAAAAGATTAATAGAGGCGGTCCGAGTTGCACAACTTGTGCCTCAGCAAGAGCTGCTGTACATTAGTGCTTTAACATGGCGGTCTGTATAGCCTAATAATGTACATGATGCAGCCTCACAAAGCATTCATGTTCAAACTCTGATAGGCCCTCAGGCAGAGGTTGTTTTGTTTGCAGACATTTTTCTGATCTTTCGCGTTTGGCTCTGTGGAGGAGAGGTGTTTTCGATAGAGTTGTTTTATTTGCTTTATTTTATAAGACTTTCTCAGCAGTATCAGGTTGCTGTGCCCAGGCTAACCAAGCCCGGTAACAGGGAGCTGTGGTTTTGCAAATGATGGGGGGGTTAGCTGCAATGGAAGGGGTTTTATTATGTGTGTAGGAGGTGTAGGTGGGGTGTGGGCGTGCATGTTATTGTCTGAGGCCCTGTAATTTCATATATTCATATATTCCCATAGCAGCTCAACTCCTACAACTCACAAAGAATATTCAATTTGCAAATTAAATTGTATTAGCTGAGCATTTCTTTGGTGTGCAATTGCCATAATGTGGCCACAGGATTGTATGTGTATATATTACAGAACAGATCACTATCCAGTGCGTGGAACAGCTGATGAATGTGATCATGTGCATTTCTCTATGTGAGTTAGTATGTCAGTGTGTGTTGGTGGACTTCCTGTGCTGGCAGAGTGTAGATGCTTCTTAGTGGTATCCAACTTGGGGGTGTCATGCTTCACAATGGGCAGGCTGGACAGGCCAAAGTGTTTGTAACATCCCCAGCACGATTTGCTGCTCACTAAACTCACTTCTTCCTTGGTCTTGCACTCAGAATGAGGGATTATGCTTATTACCATTTTACTTGAAAGCACCCCTAGTGACTGGAAGCTTTTCCGAGCCACAGTTCAATCGCTTCTACGGTTTGAGTTGAGGGAAAAGGCCTTGTGATTGATGGTGACATTGCGGTCTGCTAAAATAATCTAACTGAATGTGTTATCTATGAAAAAAGTCGAAAAAACTCACGGGCAGGGTGAGAACTTGATACTATTTTGCTAAAAGGAGTCACTCCTGGCCTGAATGCTTTCTACCATGTGTATTTAGAAACCGTTAAGGAGCCATGCAAGTTCCAGCCAAGCAGGGTACCGAGCAGACAGCATTATTGTTTCAGAGCTACTCAGGATTCTCAGGGTGTTGCTTTGCCTCAGCTTTGACTCCACAACTCACACGCTCTGAATGGTGCACCAAGGTTTTGTTTTAACTTGGGTTCCCAAAAGAGAATTGAAAGAACTTTGTGGGGATTAATCTACCCCTGTCCTCGTTTTGTTCATTAAAATATCTTACAATTACCAGAGCCAGTACTCTTCGTGCTCTTAGTGCACTTATCCACATGGACAGAGAATGAGGGATTGGGGGGGTAGGTAGGGAGACGGGAAGATGGCTGTTTATCTCTCATCGTCACTCTTGTGAGCAGAACAAGAAGGGAAGAGTTGAGGCAGCTGGACAGAGGACTCAAAAGCAGCAGTATTGTAATTATTTATCTTAAAATTCCTGTTTAGACTAGCTGGAATTTACTCAAGTTGAGAACTAGCTGCGTGGTGTTTGTGGGAGTTTGTGTTGTGGGACAGGCATGATCAGAGCTTTGTGTGTGTTTACAGCCTCTCCTGCGTCATCTCTGCTCTCTGCTTCTGCAGGGGCTCTGTGGATAGGAAGAGGAGATCCAAGCCTCCCACTGTCATTTGATATCATTGGAAAAATTAATCAAAAGATTGGACAAGTCCACTTCCCACCAGGGGAGGGATGAGCCAACTCCATTTACTCTCTCATTCATGCTTGTTGTGATGCTGTCATTTTTATTCATTACGGTTCTCGCCAAGAAGTGAGGAAGCAATCATGACTGATTCAAAGGTTAACTGGTTAGTCACACCGCATTAGTTATTAATAAATATACTTGTCATTAATGCCTTTCCTCATGCCAATGTGATAATTAAGGTGGAAACTTGAGAGTATGTTTGGGAGGCACATTTTTTTACTCACTACTCTGGTAAACGGTTGCAATGTAAGAGAGAAGGGGAAGGGCAAAGGAGAGGCAGAGAGGGACTGAGAGGAAGTAGATGGAGTTGTAGAGATAGAGAGGGGCCCATATTGAGTGTCACAGGCGATGGTCTGTGTTTTCTCGGTGGACCAGAGAAGATGCAGTGCAAATGAAGCGTGCAGCAGCATGGCGGCTTCTGCTTCATCCTCGCACCGTGTGTGTGTGTGTGTGTGTGTGTGTGTGTGTGTGTGTGTGTGTGTGTTTATGTGTGTGTATGAAAGGGAAATGACAGAGGCCTCTTTGAGTACTCAGTTGCATCTGTTCTATCCTCTCATAGTTAGAATATTTCAGTGGCACTGCCACCCTCTGTCTACGACCTATCTCCAAAGAAAACTGGAGGATATACCGCAAACATGAACAGGGATTAATACAATTGAACTACCTGAGAGGTAAAAAGATCATGCCGCAATACAGAGTCATTAGTGCACTGCAGGATGTGCTTATCTTATAATTCACTGATTTCGATATTTCAATCTAGAACATAATTAAAACCCTGTGGGTATTTTGTTTTTCTACACAACAGTGTGACGAGGGGAGTCTCCTCAATCTGAACTGTAGGACGAGGGCCTCCCCTTGTGTTGTCTGTGGAAACTACAAATGAGGAGGAAACCGTTGTTCAACCATTAACTTCTTTATTTCTGAATCCTATTAGATTTAGGTAACATGAACCTTCTTTCTATTGCATGTTGTGATTGATAATTATGTTTGGCAAACTGCGAGAAAAGTCTAATAGTACGTCACTGTTACATTTCTGGTAAAATTCAACACAGCATAGGTGGATGAGGATCTCTGCCTGACAGCTTACTTTTTCATGCATGTCTGTTACACTTTTTCTATAAGAGCACTGTAATACACCTAGCAGTTATGTCTCTTATACCTGTTCAATTGGTATATGGTTTATATTTAAATGCAATTTCGATTCAGCTTTCAACTTATGATTGTATCCTATTTTTAAAGAGGGAGTCAACAGATTTGGTTTTTCCAACAAGCAATAACTTTTTACCCAAGTCCCTATTAAGAAAGTAACTCAGCTTTCTGTTGATGGCGCTGCTGCATATATTGTCGAATAATTGGCATACATTACAATTTTGGCCTTCTCTAGCACTAATGGGAAGTCATTTATGTATACAGAAAACAAAAGCGGTAACAAACAACTACCTTGAGGTACTCCAATTTTCCTAATCTTTGACAAACTTCCATTTAAGAAAACAGTTTGCCTTGGATGTTTCATGTAACTTTCTTTACCCCTTTGTGCATTCAAAGTAAAACCATATTGTTCCAGCTTGTGTAACAACAACGAATGATTAATAACACCAAAAGCAGAACTACAATCTAATAATACTGCACCCACTAACTTCCTATTGTCTTGTTCACTTTTCCAGTGATCCTTCATTTGCGTCAGAGCATTACATGTAGAAAGGCAAGGTCTGCAATGTAGAAAATTAGTGTTCAGGTTAATACCATGAAAGTAAGTTTGTATTTGATTACCTTTCCTAATGCTGAAAACGAAATTAAAGGGTGACTACAAAAAAGAGGGCATTATTTAACAATGTTCCTATTATTGACATACCAGAACTAAGAACGTATTACTCATTCCCAGCAGACAAAACAGGAAACTACTTATTTCCACATATGGTCACTTGTTGCTTTAAAAGATATTCAGTACAATCATCTGTTCTTTTTTTCAGAATGTGTTAAGTGTATTGGTTGAAGAAATGACAACTAAATTAATAAATTGTCTAAGAAGTTGTTAGAGAAATAGTCAACTTCTCTCAGTTAGTCAATAGGTCTAGCACATAGCTAAACGTTTTGTTAAATATTATAGCAAAATGTACTTAGACACATTAATTGCAAGCCTGCACCATCTCCACAGATGGTGCAACTTTGAATTTTTTCAATGCCAAAGATGCTTTTTGCTTCAAATTCTTTCAATGGTGCGTTAATAGCCTGTTAACCCATGTGAAAGCATGTTATCTGTAGTAAATGTAGTCAGGCCCAGTTCCAGAACAAAATGACTCAGGGTGTATCTGAGATTAGAGAGGGTGCAGTGGTAAAGTGCTATTTTTATAAGTGGGGAGTGGACCTAACACCCTCTAGGGGGGTCCTCACCTCCTTTTTTTTTTTTAAATATTGAAGTTAAAAGCATCAATCTGGTGCACTTTGAGAGCAAAATGAAGCGATATATGGATCTATGTGCTCTTTGCTTGATTCATGCCTTTCCAGTCCCTTATCACGTACAAGAGCATGGCGCCAGTAGCCAGTTGTGGTGAAGGCATCTGACTTACTTGAACCGAAATGTCTTCATGCATAGCAGAAGATGGCATCTTTTTTACATGAATATTCCAGCCAATCTCTGTTTTGAAACCATGAGCTGCAAAATGAGCGCCTTACCCCACTGTACAGGCGAGTTGGGTACTTTTTTTAATAAAGCTGGGCAGGCTCTGTTTTGCCGAGGTCCTCTGGCACTTGCGGGCCGCCGAGGGGTGGCGGTGTTTGGGGCAACGAAGACGGATGCGGCTGCTCCGCCTCCGTGGGCGAGGTTGGCAAAGCCGGCGAGTCGGGCGGGAGGACGCCACGACAGTGGCCGCGGGTAACGCAATGTCCCCATGATCTGAACTGTTATTACCTGCAGTAGATGCCGTGTTACTGCTGGCGACAAGGGCTGGTTGTTTTAACAATTTTCTGATGTCCATCATTGAATTGACTGCTGTGTAAGCACCTTGCAGATGACGAACGCGCAGCGGCACAGGTCACGCGCACCTGACATTATAACGTTACTTACCGTTTAAATTGACCAAATAAATGCAGCAGGTCAATGCTATTTAAGCACAATTTATTTTATTTCAACTATATTCTTCTTCTTCTTCTATTATTGTAATTATATGCGTAATATTTTTCACTTTTCATTTTTCAAATGAGGGTGCATAACGACTCAACTGAGGGTGCAATGCACCCTTATGCACCCCCGTAGAACCGGGCCTGAATCTAGTCTTCAATAGCCCTCAATGTTCTCACAATGCACTTCTGTGAAAGATAAATAGGAACATTTACCCCCAAAAGCTGCCAGATTTGATATTGTATGTTAAGTATTTCTTCATTAGGAATTTTAATGTCATGGTTTTGTCTTTTGCCGTCATAAATATGACTTTTTATCCCCACATTTGTTACCATGATTTTGCATTTCTTTGTATTGACTTTTTATCTCAAAATATTAACTTTATCTTATAATTTCGACTTTTCTATCTCATAGTCATGACCTTTCCATGGGTATTACTTCCCATACAAACGGAAGCTAATAGCCTCATACATACACCCTCTTTATCACTTTCTGTTTCTCCAACTGAAGTGCGCAGTTATTTTTATATCTCCGTGGAGTCTGTCTTCGACAAAATGTACCAATTTGCTATAATTTTCACGTTGTTCTGTATCGGAAAAACATTAGGTAAGAGACTGAGCATTGTGATTAGGCCTATGTATTTTTGTATAGTTTAATTAGTTATTCAATAGCCTACTTTTTGTTCGCGTAAGCTTGTTTCTGTTACGCGCTTCCTGTTGCTATTTTACGAGTTTTAAAGAAAGCTTAAAGCTTGTTATGGTACATGTATAAATCGTATATCATTTAAAGCATGATGTATCCCAACTATTTACTACAGGGAAGCCGGATGAGCCTGCTCCCAAAATGTCCCCACTTATCCTCATCAGTAAGTTTATTCTGTAGTTATTCTACATGATAATGTATTTTTCTACAATTTATGAGCCCTGTAGGATGTTTATAGAGAGCTCAAAGTGTATTGTGATACATTTGATATCTATCGTCACACAGAGTGCCTCCATAGAAACATTTCCTGTAACTCAACAACGGCTGAGGGATACACTTTCCCACTCTCGTGTCCTGCGGAAGGAAAAGTTCACGTATATCAAAATAAGGTATTTTTTATTTACTTCTACACACTCTGGTAGTCAAATGTTTTCTAACACGTTTGCTTATCCTTAACTAGGCCTATGTAAAAAAGAAAAATACATTCAAGGTGATGGGACAAAGAGGAAGTGCGAGTTCGACACTGATGTTGATGTTTTTTGTTTAACTTGACGTCATTTAAGGTGAACTTTTTATTATTTCCCAACAGTCTACAATTGCTGTTTCTGTTGATGGGCCTCGACCTTATAATTATTCGGATGAAGTGAAGAGCATGACGCCTGATTCAGTCACTACAAGACACTGCAGAGACCTGCACATACAATGCTTTTTTACCGGAGTGAGTCTCCCTCTGTCATTTATTAAATCAATAAAAGTAATATATTGATTATGTAAATAGAGAAAATGTAAAAATACCCACAATATAGACTTTTATTTTACTTTTCAGGAGAATACGTTTCTTACCGAAATCTGCGTGGATTATACAGTTACCGGTAAGTCAATAAAATGTTTGATTTATAAACAAACACACAAATATATATATATCACATATACATCGTAAACATGTGTACCTTTTTACCTTCAAACAGAGGAGCCAGAGAAGCAGGATGAGCCTGATCCTACATTTCCCCCAAAGAACCTTATTGGTAAGTGGACGTTTTTCTGATGGAATTCATCTGTTGTAAAATAACTCAAGTTAATATTTGATCATAACATGTTATTTTTTGGTTTGTTGTACAGTTGGACTTTGTGTTGTTGTTGTGGTGCTCATTGTGGTCGTTGTGGTGGTGCTGCTCTATTGGAAAAAGTGAGTTATATTCTATTTGCACTAACAATTTACGGTTAGTTTTAATACACATTTACTAACACAGTATCCTGCATGAACTGAGAAACATTTGTTGTGGTTTGTTTCTTGTTTCAGGAAGCAGTACTGTGCACGTAAAGTGTCGCAGTTTTCAACGTACCTACGCTCTTGTCTCAGAATAACAAAGAGGGAAGGGGCACAGGTAACTAGGTATGTATTTATTTCAAATACATTACAGCTGGAACCACTGCACTTGAATACACTTCTGGCATTACGTTTCAAATGGTTAAACACAAACAAAAAGTTGGTCAAAGTCAAATGTCGCCATAGAGAAAGGGTGAATTAAAGTATAAAATATATACAGTATATATAAATAATAATAATAATAATCTTCTTGCTCCATTCAACACATTAGGTCTACTTCTTTGTGTTTATTTAGTGCTGCTGAATGTAATTCTATGTTTGAATGTCTCTTTAAGACACCCTGCAGGAAGTGGATTCCAGGAGAACATAGCTGTTGATTTGGAAGGACAACAACTCAATGGTGATATGAGGTAAGCTTAGATTAGAATACTTTTACCAGAGATATGTGAAGTTGAATAGATTTACATCTTTTCTTTGTTATTACAGGCTGTGTGAAATAGCTGCCACCGATCTAGATGGAAGCGTTGAAAATGATATTGAGTATGATAAAACACTTGAAAGTGTGCATGTTCCCAGCTTAGGTTGTCATGTTATCAATATAACATCTTCATCCACAGATCTCTGTTTAGTCTTTGTCAAAACCGTTAAAGTGTTTTTTTTAAATAGCAATTGGAAGTCTAGACTATAATTTGCTAAAAGCTACCATTGTCTCCATAGTATTGATCGTGAAGCTGATGGCAGGTCTGCTCCAGTCTCTAGTCTGGACCACAATTTGAGCTGCGAGGGTGTCCAGCCCTCTAAAAAGTGAGAAAGAGGGTTGTTAACTTTTTCTTGTGCCTGTTGCTTACTTTCCTTGTGTGGCTTGAGCAGGTTTTGAATAACATTTCTCAGGTGAGATTCAACGCCATTTTATTTGAATTGTGTTTTGCAGTGGGAACACACATGCACCTGTCGTAATTAAAGACCCCAATCATCGAGCTATGAACGGGTAAGCTTTTGGTGTTGGATGGATTGTCAGTGTGTTTATTATTATTTTTTCTTTTTAAAGTTCAGTCAGCATTGTTATTTAACAACTGTTGTGTTTGTTTGCTTCAGAAGTGTGAGGGATGATCCAGGAGGAATTAATGACAACAATGGGGAACACTTCGTGAGGTAAGTCTGTATTCTAACAATTTAGATATTCGTAGATATACTGTAATTTTATCTTGAAAATGTTTTATGTTTACCTTGTTATACTTTATGCCAACAAGGGGCTAATCACTTCTTATTAGCTTAGAAGGAAATACAGAATTTGTTAATTGCATTAAATATAATCATTTACAGCAAGTAAAGTACTGTGATGTTAGGTGGTGTATTGAATGTTCACAAAATTATTAAACAAAAATCAAATAAAGTGAAAAAATATCCAGTGATACAATATGATAAAAACAAGATTAATAAAACATACAGTAATATAGAGCTTGTTAAACAGCATGCATATAAGGACTTATTTTTCACATAAAAGCTGACAGGCAAAACTGTGATGACTATATATTAATAATAAAATTAAGTTTGACTTTAATCGTGTAAACAGTGCAAAGAAATGCAATACAGCAGTGAAAATAACAAATGAGGGGAAGTACTCACCCTCAGGTTTTTCTATCCCCATCTGTTCATCTGTGAATACTTCTCTAGGATTGAGGAAACGCACAATGGATGTGCTCCTGGCTGTGGGGGTCCTGAAGCTTGTGAGAATGAAGGACACCGCCTGCTGCCTCCTGAGAGGTGAGACTTCTTCCTGCTCTCAGACACTGTGCACTCAGAACTGAGCCCAAAGACAAATCTCTGTCGCTCTGCAATTTCCAGTCTGCTTTTCAACAGCAGAACTTGTGTGTTGTCTGCTTGGAAAGTGAGCATTACCAAGTTATACTATTTCTGTCCAGAGGCTTATATCTCCATTCCTTGTTTCTGTCTCCAGCGCTGACAGGCAAGCCCTCCAACCTCCTGACATGACGGATGAAGCCAGAGCTTTGGTGAACAAGGCCGGCTTTGAGTCAAACCAGCCCAGAATGTGCTCTACTGCACCGGTAAGTAAAAGCTTTCTACTGTATATATTTTCTGTTAAAATGCTTGTATTATTTTGTTTTCGTTTAACATAGTCATTGTTTGTTTTCTTTGCTTCAGGAAAATGGCGTGGAGTCAACCACCAACATGGGGAACTATCAATACTGATAACTATTATTATAGATAAAATAATAACCTATATATACACTATAACTATATGTCTCACAAGGTATGTGGTACATTTACTGGCAGCTTCTTTGTAATCAAGCCCAGCACTTTCATTTAAATCATAACTTTTATCATCATCGTTGCTCTCTTTTCGAGCACGATGTTCGAATATACGTTTTCTCTAAAAGCCCTCTCTACCTAATTGTATACAATTGCATCCTATTCAAATCATTCCTTTTGACATAATGTGATCACTCACAGATGGATACATCTTAATTTGGCTTATTACATTTAAACTAATATTAGTTATCACAACAACAAAGACACAAGTGTGATTTGTTATTGAGATACATAGATAGTGCATGGCTTGACCAAAGTATGGGTGAACCAAATATCAGAAAATGTACCACATTCTCAGCTGCGAGACTAAAACATATAATAATACTTATACTATTTTTATAATCTACGGATTAAATACATTTGTATAAGCTATAGATATATCATATTTTACAATGACTTGTTAAAATATTTCATTTTAATGAGACATGAATGGAAAACATCATAAAGAATGTTTCGTCTTTTTTATCGGAGTTGTAATATCTTATGTATTCATTCTGTTATAAGTAAGTCTGCTATTAATTCTTGTTTATCATATAACATTCATTCAAGTGCCTTCACTATTTTGTAATTTTAAAGCATTTTACTCCGCATATGCAAATTCAGATTCACATTATATTGAGATTGTTCTTTTCTTGCTTACGTGCTCTTATTATTAATCAATTTATATATAAATGAGAAAGAATACAATTGTAAGTGCATTACAAATTATGAATTTTTGTCTTTTAAATAAAATGCTATATCCACCCTGGATTTCACTGCCTGGTCTTTTTGTTAGAACTTGCTTTCCAAACTATTGGAAGTATCCTTTTTTTACCACAAGGGGGCAGTACATGGTCATCGGTTTCTACCACCGAGGTATACAGGAAACATAATTAGCCTACATCTCTTATTACTTTAGCGATTAACTTGTATTTACGTATACATGGCAATAGCTTCAAAATTCATGATTGTATCTTCAACCACAAAATATACATTCATATGCTGTATTTCTGTGATTAACCATTATGAGTGGGGATAAAAGGCTTTTGTTTTTGCAAACCAAGTCCTCCCTTATAGAGCTGCTGATTGACTATTGTGTCACTCCCTTTTGCAATTAGTGGCTATGTTGCAGTTGATCTCTATTTTCCAGTATACCATTTCCATTTATTAATCAACCAATGAATAAACAGTACATAAATTACACAGTACTTGTTAATTTAAATGTATCTTACAGTATTTAAAAGATGTGTTGCCTGCATGGCTTGATGTATGGTAGTAATCACGGTTTAACACAAACACACGGGGGTTCAGGCTGAATATAATCCATCTCTTTTCTCTATCTCTTAGGATCTGCTGATAGTTGCTGTTAGTCAATGTCTGATTCTATTTTAAAGCTTCCCTAAATGTTCAATGACCTTGAAAGAGCCCCCTTTTTACCTCTCAGATGGGCTGAGTATGAAGAAGAAATTGTGTCAGGGGTTAGAGGCTTTGTTGTTCATTTTTGGTGTGTTAGTGTGTTAAAGTGTTACTCTACTACCAGTGAAAACAGGGTGATTGAATGGTCATGGCTTCAGAGCCTCCCCTCTCAGGGAGTTTCACTGAGGGGACATGAGCGAGGTGGATGATGTCATATCATACATGTACACAGTACAGTGTGACATGGGGGAAAAGGACATGGGAGAGGCTGTAATTATGGCTGAATGCTCTGATGCACATAATAATTAGATATCAGCTAATTAGTTACCAATCACACTCCTCATTGAACGGTATTATGAGCAGTCAAGGAAACAAAAGTTGGTGGAACACTGATCAGCCCACATCAGGGATAAGAAGGCTTAAGGGAAGCTAGATGTGCTGCAACAACCCAGGCCTGACGCTTAGTTGTGTTATCCCTAACTGATCTCTAGTTGATCACAATCTTTACGCTTACTCTGGAGCATACTAAAGGTCGCATACAGTTGTGTGCCGCTGCAGCTTTACAGACAGCATCAAACAGTGCTTCAATCAGAAGCCAGTAAGCTGCACTCACGTGGCAGTTATTAAAAGATTACATCAGGGATCACACTACACTGTATGATTAATTAACCTTGACTGATGCTCGTTAAAGAAGAATCCAGCTGAGCAGGTCTGCATGTACATACGACATATGAGATGGTTGAAAGCACCATTGTAGCGGGTCTCGTCATACTGACTCAGGGTTACTCTAGTGAAACGCGCGTAAAGCTCTTTAGCCCCTGTCAAAACACGAAGATTTTTGGGTTTGCCCTCCTAAAGTGACGGCTTGCTTTTTACTGAATCTCTTTGATCACTTTGTGTGGTATGCTTTGGACACAGACCAGTCTTTGACTCATCTGCATATGCATACTACAGTACAGTGTGTGGTTCAAAGGGGCGCTGACTCAGGAAGGGGCTTGGTTGCTTGGCTTCTGTCCCCTGCTTCCCATGGTATACAGAGGAGCAGCACAATGCTCTTGTAACCTGCAGGGCACCCCATGAATAAAACATAACCACTGTATTACTGCTTAAAGATGTCTTTTCATTTCCAGTTTGAATCCCAGCGTAGGTATATTGAAGTTAATATGCATATGACACAGCGAAAGATTGATTTTTTAATAATCTCTGTGCGCAGTTATGCTTTTATTGCACCGACACATGCATAAGCACATAAGCAATTATGCTGCACAAGCATACAACCACAAAACAATTGAGCCTCTTTAAGATGTTGCCAGAGAAAGCCTGAAGCATGAACAGTGTATATTTTCAATAGTTTTTTATTAATATGTGCTGATACAAGGTCGCTCTGACCTGCGATGATGCAAACACTCACAGAAAATCATCCCCTTTGGCCGGACAGCTGTCAAAGCAGTGGTCTTGAGAAAATAAACAAGAAAAACATTATCCTTCAAACAAAATAGAAACAGTATCAAGGTGTTATATATCCTCAGTTTACAAATGTTTCAGTGGTACATGACAAATTATTTATTTTATAGAAAAATCACAGAAAGCTCTGGAAATGGTGCTATATGTAGAGCCCAACATGGCACAATGACAGTTCTTTCAATGCCTACAGCCTGTTACGTAAAACCATTAGCACCCAATAACTTATTCCCAGAAACAAAAGCATTTCAAGGATGTCCAATACTGACCAGGTTCCATTGTACTGAGTTAATAATACAGCCATTAGCTGATACTCAGAATATCCCATTCACGCTATAGCCAGCTACTCTTCCTCTGATGATGGACACAGATCATCTTGGGCAACATTTACTGACTCGTCCCACAGACGATCATGGCATCGATATCACTACAGCCGTGGACAGGCACATGCAGGCACAGTTCAGCCCCTCCCTACTTTCAGAGACCGGAGGAAGAGGAAGAAATAGAAAAAAACATGCCTATAGATCAAGCTGCTCCTGCTGTATGTGTATAAATGTTAACAAGTAAACAGCTGATACAAGTCTTCACTTCAGTGTATAAAACGACCTAACCTGATTGAAGATGGTTATTATATGTGTGTCAAAAGATATGTTTGTTTGGACCTGGGGGTTTCTATGTAGAATGTGCCTCACAGGTTTAACATTTGGAGAAGCTCATCCCACACAAAAGCCCCTCTGATGTCGGTCCCACCCTGTGCATCAAAGATGGCCCGAATTGCTGGCACAGCTCCACGAACACATATTCAACACCAAAGAGAAACAGCACAATCCTCATCACTGGGTTTATGCCATACCCCTACATACTGTTAAAACTACTCTATAAGTACTGTATTCAGTAGTCATGTGGACACACAACAAGAGACCAATAACAAAATAGTACTACTTTATCAGTGTTAATATTTGCTTTTAAAAAATCTGTATAGGAAAATCTTCTTGCGTTTGTTAGCACTCTAAAAATCCGGCAGTGGATTCATTTTTTCACATTTATTTATGGAAGCATCCATTAGACCAAAAAACAATCACGTCATCTATCTTCCTCTACAGGCAGAATCGTTTTATTCAATGGACAAACTCAAAATATGACATGCCAGCTTGATCAAATAAAACAAATAAAGGGTGATAATTTCTGGACTTTAAACCACCAACAGAAAAGGCTCTCAAAAAGCAGCACATCCTTCTCCTTATCTCCAGATCCAGCCCTGCACAGCCTCCCTGCACAGCCTCACTGCAAATCTGCCTCCCCCACCATCCCCCCTTCCCTAACTCTCTGTCGCAATGACTACTTATGGCTATGAATGTGTGACATCAGGGACATGTATGCCGAAGTTGTCCCCACTATGCCCCCTCTTGGGTCAGTTTATAAAGGCATACAATAATGACCCCCTGTTCCTCTGCTGCTGTTGAACTCACACACCAGTACTCTCCTTCCCATCCTCCCATCCTCCCATCCTCCCTTCCCCCCATCCTCCCCTCCCCCTTCCACCCTCCTGGTGTGATATTGGCCACACAAATCACTGGTTAAAAAAAGAAGAAGAAAGGTCTGTGTGTTAAAGTGTGGACTGTGAGTAAACTGACTGTAGGCCTGCTGGGACCTCCGCCGTCTAATGATAGACTGAGCAATAGTTCACTCTCCACTGACACAAAGCGGACAAAGGGTGCGCCACTACTGGGTCAAAGGTCGGGCATCCCACCTTTTAAACAACTGGAGCACATGCATGTTATGTTGCAACTGGCACAGAAGAGAAATGTTGTGAAACAGACGTGGATGGAAAAAGAAAGTAGAAAAAAAGAGAGCGAAGCCAGTTCACTGCAGCGAATTAGAAACCACCGTGTTATTATTGTAATCACAGGTTGAGAGGACTTTGAATGGTGGAGAAACTCCTGTTGTGTGAGCCTCCGTCCCACAGCATGGGCTGCGGACCTTCTACTGTATAATCACCATCATTTACCACAGTACTGCACTCTGTTTATTGAGATATTAATCTGGGATAAACAAAGCTTTTGACAAAAACAAATTAACACTCTCAAAGAAGTGCTGCACTAAAGGAGTCCATTGAGATTGATATTAAAATGTGGATGAGATGGGAGAGATAGGGAGGAAAAGAAAAGGAGGTAGGAGGTGCTGGAAAGGAGAGAAGCAGGCCCAAGGTGACGCACATTCCCACCCCTCATGGGGAAGGCCTGTCTGAACACTGCTTCTCCCCTGACAAAGATCAGCATCAGCACATTATATCAAATTCAATGAGGGAGGGATGGAGTTAATGATGATGGTGATGAGAATGATGGAGATTAAGATGATGATGGCCGACTTGTATTTCCTATTAACAGTTCCGCCCTGGAGTGAATTGTTTTATCTTCAGTCGTGCTTCTTAAAGTACATTCAGTTGTCCTCAGTTGACCAATGGGTGCTGCCTGAGTACGGTGCCCAATCCTCAAGCCATTAGATCTGTGCTTCACATTGTCCAGCAGCGCCGCAAAACATGAGCATGTTGTCTTTAAATTTGAAAACACAGGCAGCTCCCAGGTTCAAATCCAAGTCATGTACCATCAGCAGTATTGCACACGTTCCCTCTATGGCTCAAGTCTTGATTCCGGGGGCCTTCGTTCTGAGCCTCATCGCGCTCTGCAGCCTTTACAATGATACTTACAAAAGTGATTTGAATAACAAGAATAAATGGTGGTAAATCCTTGTAATCCCTCTCCCTTATCTGTCTTTAACCCTCTCTTTCTTTCAGCCCCAGGAGACACCACTAAAAGCTGTCCTTTGGGTTCTCTCTTAGAAGTGGGACAGTCGGGCCCAGCCAAATGTCACACTGCAGTGGACGCATCTGTTTTCTGCTCACGTCCTGTCCTCACAGCACACTCTCTCGCTCGTCACAGGTTTACAAGGAAGACATTTGAAATAAATAAAATAAATGACAATGCCATGAATAAATCAACGTGAATAAATATTCCAAAAACATACATAAAAACTGATAAATAAACCATAATAAATACCTATAAATACAGCATTTGAGAAGGCAAATTCTCAGTATTTTTAAAGGTCAGACAGATTTCAGCTGGATGAAAGGAGCCTCATGAGCAGCTCTCTCTTGACAGCTAATTTCTCAAATGTATAGCTTGCATAAGGTGGCATATTGGAAACATGTTCCTTCCGATCAGTCAACCCTGCTTGTCATTTTGATGGTGTATGGTTATATCTCACGTCACCCGACGCGGTCTGATTTCTCCTTTCCTCCTTGTGCCTCAACACCATAGCAACATAAACTCCTATTTGAGGCGAGGAAGTTAAGGTAGCTCTTTGAGATGAGTATCCCCCTTGTCTAATGTGCATTCAAGTCATGTCACGGAAAAATAGCTTTTCAAATGTTTGTGCACAAAAGTCTGGTGCACGGGACTCACACACACACACACACACACACACACACACACACACACACACACACACTCTCTGTCTCTCAAACACAGACACACACACACACACACACACACACACACACACACACACACACACACACACACACACACACACACACAACCAGCCATTCAGACGCATTCATAATTACACACAAACACATGCACACAGGTAATCAATGAATTGTCACATTAAGCTTTTGAGAAGTGCTGAAACTACCTTTAAGAAACAGCTAAATGCAATTTTTCCAGATAGCGAAACAAATGTCATTATCATACATGCTAAAACCCATGTCGTAAGTAAGTGTTATCTGGTTACATCTTCCAAATAATACAAACAAAATCACTTTATGGATGCTGCCGTTACTCACAATGCTTTATCGTGCCCTTGAGGCACAGAATGACATTTGGCAACATCTATCTCGCTTTCCTCACACCTCCCGCTGCCTTTGGCAATCCCACCCTGGGAATGTCAAAGGTCAAACATTAACAACCTGGGTGTATATATTACATCAAAATGGTGCCATGATTTTTTCGTTTTCCGTTTTTCATATATTTATATATAAATAAAATCTACTAGACATTATAATCTGTCTCTCTCTCTGCATTTACATCTCCATTGGATCCCTAGATTTTTCACTGAATGGCACAGACAAGCAATAGATCACGCTACCGGGGAGAGAGACCATTATCATTCAGTTCACAAACTCCAAAACATTTTATTTTTTTCTTTCGTTGATTTGTTGCAGTACAAGAAGTCATTTTTCATAGTATTTGTTAATTTTGTTGCTTTTGATCATCTGTTGTGTCTATTTACATATTAGGAATAAAGTAGATTCATGTGTGGTTCCTATGTACACGGCTATACCAATTGGTCGACCAGTGCTTTCGCGGTGTTTATAGTCTTTCTTGTCACAACCACACACAGGAAACAAGTCCACTTCAACTGGCTAGGCTCTAACAGCAAAGTACAGGGGGCCCTCGCAGCCCCCAAAGGATGCAGACCAAAAGTCAACAAATTGAATACTCTCATAAAAACAATAGCAAGGCAGTCATTTAACTTTTCAAATGCCTAAAGCAAACAACCAGAGAGAACAGTGGAGAGGAGTGGCCAGTCTTTAGGATGCAGATTCTTCTGCTCTGGAGGGGGGGGGGGCAGCGTTTCAGTCTCTGCTTTTACTCCACTTCTGTACATAGTCGTCGATTCACAGCAAGAGAAAATGAAGGCAACTGAATCAGCTCCCACTGCCTGCTTGGAACAAAAGCGTGTTCCCTTTACTTAGATGAAGTACGATTTTGACTTTTGATGTTCAGTAATGAGCACTTCTGGATAAGTGAGCATATATGTGAATGTGTTTGTGAATGTTCTAGTTTCTGTTCTGGCTCAATAAAATATATTTTTGGCAACAATGAAGAGCTTTCTGTGAGACTTCTTTTTAGGTTATAATAGTGTATTATATTCCCTGTCTCCACAGCTAGCTACTCCTATCAAACGATGACATAAAAAAAGACCAATGGATGTTACGAAAGGGAAATGAGATAAAATACAAAATAATATTCCCATCTCCGGAGGCAGGTCTGATGAGTAATAACAATAAAAAAAACTTTTACAAAGTTTTAAAGTTTCTGAAATATCTGAAGGTAAACGGGGTAGATTGTGATACATTCAGAGTGCTGGACTTGGCCTTAGGGTCACAAAAGAACTTTGGGGGGGAACAGAGTTAAAGAAAGCATAACGAATGCTCTGCGACAAAACTCCCATCACTTATCTCCAGAAGACTGGGGAGGGTTTAAGATAAAGGCTGACTCAGCCATGACTCCCCCATGAAGGTCACTCTGTTTGCTCATCTGTTAGCTAAATAAAAGTCGAGTGAAAGAAAGGCAACCAAACAAGCAGAAAGTGGAGAGACGCAAAACGAGGCAGGCTAGGAGGCGGCTTTGGCCATCACATATGTCTCCAACTTCCTCCTTCAGCCTCCAGTCACAGGCTGGTGACCAGCTGCATCTGTCCGTCTCCCTCATTATGGGCGGGCTCTTGACCCTGGTGTCCCTCCCCACTCGGTCTCCGGTGTGTGGCCTGGTAGAAGGTCTGCATTGGGGCCCCGCGGGAGCCCAGTGCGGGCCTCCCAGAGCTGTAGTACAGCTCCTCGGGGGGCTGGGCTGAGCGGGGAACCACCTCCAGGGGTTCGGGGCTGCTGTCGGGGTATGGAGAGTCTCGCAGGTTGGTGATGCTGGTGTACAGGGAGTCACGGGCGGGGGAGTCTGGTGCTCTGCTGCCCGTCTGCCCCCCAGCACTCTGGCCGCTGTGGCCGCTGTGGCCCAGGCTCTCGGTGAGGTCGGCCGTGTAGCTCTCGGACTCCTCGGGGTCGCTCTGGTAGAGGACGGACTGCGCGCGCTGCAACAACAGGGGCTCCTCCAGAGCTTTGTAGAGCAGCTCCACATCCTGTGGGGTGCGCTGCCGTCCCTCTCTCATATAGTCCTCCTCTTCATCCATGCTGATAGATGGTTCTGGCCCGGCCCCTGTTGTCCCCCGACCGACCCCTCCATGAGGACGTCCCCTGGCCAGGCTGCCACACACTCTGTCCCCTACGTCGCATCCTCCTCCACTCCCTCTCAGGTTGTTGTGCACAAGCTCAGAGATGATCATTTTCTCGAAGGCCGCGGCATCGGAGAGGTTTCGTCGGATGCCCCCGCCTCCAAGGGCCTCTGAGCTGCGAGGATTGAGGAGGGTTGGGGAACTTTCTCCTCCCCCACCACCAAGGAAGTCACAGCTGCCCCCGCCTACACCCCCTGGGCCGCTGCGCAGGGAGTAGCTGTTGTTGAAGTTACCATTCAAGGGCAGGGTTTCCATCCCACATGGATCGCGGGCCTTTGATAACGTGCTTTCTGGACCATAACACAAAGAGAAGGGACACAGGGGACCGAGGGTTTTGGTATTATTATCATACAGTTTGATTAAAGCGCAAGATACAGAAGAACAATAAATATCAGATGGTACAATGATGTGAACTGAGGTGAATTATACTTACTCGGGTCACGGAAGGTTCCTGTGAGTCCCAGAGAAAGTCATGTGGAGTGAATAAAATGAAAGACACCCGTCAGTAAGCGTTCTTTAATGGTGCAACATTAACTTGATGCATTATTTTTAAGACATTTGAAAGGGGAGCGATAACAGAATAAATTAAATCCTTGTCCATCTAACTGTTTTTATTTTCTCTCAGACTCAACATTGAACCCTCAACTCATACCACCCACACACACCCACACCCACACCCACACACACACACACACACACACACACACACACACACACACACACACACACACACACACACACACACACACACACACACACACTAACTTTGATTTATGCAGACTTGGTCCTGTTGGTTTGACATCACATTCCTCCTACATTTACTTCTAAGCCACAGAAAATACTGGATATTTGTTTACTACTGTCACTGATACCTGGATACATACATAATTCATATAAAACTTTGCACAGCAGCCACAATTTTTTATTTGACTACTTTCCTTCCACACATCACAGATGTTGGGATTTTTCCTGAAAAAAAACATCAAGAAGCAAAGCAAAAGCCGTAGTATCTAAAAATGTGAAATGTTCATTTTTGAAATGTAATGCTTAGTGTGACTTTAATCAACGTTCTTCGGTGGTGGTGTGGGTAATTAGACATTGTAATGAAGTGCTCTCCCTACTTCCTCTCCCACACTCTTCTAAAAATGTCTCGGCTGCCAGGCCTGTGGCCATCAGGCTTGACGTATTGTGCGGAAAGGCTTTAAAATATTTAATAGAAACGCCGCTTTAAATTTCAGTCCTCAGACACGAGGCCTGATACTCTGCGAATGCACACTCAGTCGGCAAGGAGACACACTCAGTCCCTCACCAAGTGAATATTGATACTGCAGTGGAGCAACAATCTGAACGTGTCTAATACAGCAGCTGTATGCATCAAACTGTAAATGAAGAGGAATGTTTTAATATACCTACAGTTTGATTAAGTATACAAACACACACTGACACTCACACCTGACCATCCAAAAGCCAGATGGAACGTCCCCTGCCCTGGCCACCGAGCTGTCGGATCCCTTTTTCTACGGCCGTCATGATTCAAGCCGACTGCTTTCTCTACTTTGAAAATAGGAAAACTGTCCTGTCGATTTCTGGCTGTCACAGCTGTAGCTAAACTTCTAAATCAGTTTGTGGCTGTTCTCATGAAGATTTAAGACCCAACCAGATGGCTGGTTAGGCTGTAAGCACTGTTTGGCTCGTTCCTGTTCAGCTTTGTGAATATGTCAGAAGGATAGAAATTCTGAAAAAACCAAACTCATGCACATAAACGCAGAAACATGTGCAAAATCATTCAAAAACATTAATGAGTTTGTGTAAACCTTGTCTAAATAGTGACAGCAAGCTGCTTGAATACTGAATACACACATGTGCTGACATCACTGCACACACAGAGTATTAAAGAGGAGCCAACCAGTAGAGTTGAAGACGCCAGGTGAGGGGGGGGTGAAGCTCTCGGCCAGCAGCGTGTTGTAAGGAGAGGTGCCAGTGCGAGTCTGTAAAACTGGGTTCGTCAAAAGGTGGTTGCCCATGGTCGCTGTAAACATTTAAAAAATAAACAGAATCACACATAGGCTCTTATCTTCTCCTCAAATGTATGCAAAGCAATCACAAGCGAGAACACTGCACACGATAGGTGTAGCGCTCTGAAATTCACATTTCCAGACTCAGTAATAACATCTGGAATCATACAAATATTTACTGTTTATTCAGATGGGGTTATTTTTGTTATGCCGGTGCTTTATGGAGTAATGCATTTCACAGTTCTCCTCAATGTTTATGACTACTGATTGTAACCTTTGAGTAAAAATACAATTGCATGGGAAAGGAACTGTTTGGAGCATTGCCATTATTTTTTATTTGTTTGGCTCCTGACAATGTAGTCAGATGAGGTAGAACAGTAATGCATGTCATTATGTAGTCGAGGGGTGCAGCCATTGAAACACACTTAATTTCCCAGTGCAATGTGAATGCCACTACAAGACAAATATAATTCAAAGAAATGGCAGAGAGAATGTTGTATAATGCCCATGTATGGCTCCAGCCTGAGGCACCTCAAACAGAAATGCCATGAAATTAAAAATAGGACAGCATGACGGAGAGTAGTCCAAGGCAAAGCACAACCTTCAGGTCTCACGCCTGCCGTTCATCACACAGCAAGGGAGCAGGGAATTCAAAAAAAGTAAAATATGCACTCACACACAGCTTTTTATTTGTCATTTTCCCTCCTCTTTCTCATTCCGTCCATCTATTTGGCATGCCACACAAACCCCTCTCCCTCTATGTTCTGGCTCGTTCTGCTGTGTCTTTACTCAACCACATTTCCACAGTTACTCACGCCAGAATTTAACAAACAACACCAAATTAGCTGGGATTAGATATGTGTGTGTACCTCATAGGAATATCCTGTGGAGAAGGAAGTAAGCTTTAAGTGGTGAGATAAAGTAGGGCAAGAGGAATCATGGGAGGCTGTGTGTGTGTGTGTGTGTGTGTGTGTGTGTGTGTGTGTGTGTGTGTGTGTGTGTGTGTGTGTGTGTGTGTGTGTGTGTGTGTGTGTGTGTGTGTGTGTGTGTGTGTGTGTGTGTTTGTGCAGCACTCTGTGTTTTGGACACATTACTATTGTGCTTTAGTATGAGAGTTAGGTTCATAAAGAAATTAAGTGGAGAACTCAAAGAAATCCGAGATGCCAGTGATAAGGCTGCAGCGTCTTTTCTGCAGATTTGGCCTCTTTAATTACTCCTTCATGATAGAGCCTCTCTCTCTCTCACACTTTTCCCGCTCCCACTCTCCTTTTGTCTTTCATTTTCTGCCAACTGACAAACTTCACTTGGAGGCACAGAAAATAAAGGTTTCCCAGCACAGTTGTTTGTGTTTGACAGTGCATCATGGAATGATCTACATTATGTGTCTCCAACAGCCTTGGTGATAAGTCTGTCGTGAAAGAAAGCCCCATGAGCTGCCTGTCCGCCCGCCGAACACACACACACACACACACACACACACACACACACACACACACACACACACACACACACACACACACACACACACACACACACACACACACACACACACACACACACACACACACACACACACACACAAACCTTTCATCCATGCAGCTCACTCGTAGCACCCTCTTCATCACCCCCTGCATTCCTCCTGTCACTCTCCTCAATTAGAATAATTACCCCCTGTTCGCTCACACGCTAATCAGTTCATTAAAAACAAAATGGATGAAATTAGCATACAGAGTGACGGCTGATTTAGCAACTGCCTCTGTTGTCATCATCAACACCACACCCCTCTCAATCTAAACCTGAGCCAACCTCCATCGTCTCCGTGTTACTGACGGCTGCAGCGGTGACGCCAACAGTTGCTGAGGCTGAGATAATCTGTGACTCAACGCATTTCTTTTACTTTTTAAATAACCTCTAAGTGCTGTGTGGAGTTCAGAGGGGACAGCATGCGTCACTGCATCCAAGAAATGTGGGTGCAATCGATCCGATGACTCTATAAATAGGATTCTGAGGTCATCTAGCAGTTTTTACAATAGGTATTTTTCAAGTTTTCTCAATCAATCAAAAGAATCACACACAGTTCATCACAGCAATACTCCTCATCATATTATTAATCACACGTTTCAAATACAAGTATTCACTGGAGAGAGAAATCAGAGGGTTCATACTTTATAATAACAAGATTTCAGAAAAATTGCTGTCCGCCAATTCTCCGACACTTAGCTAAAGCCTCGACAAAGGCACAAAGAGTCGCTGTGCATCTCCTCTACTAAGAGCTTATTATCTCTGACGCTACTCCCACTCATGTGCAACTTCAAGACACTGGCTCATGCTTCAGTAAAATGCCTTTCCTCTATTTTCACCACACCTAAAGCAAACAAGTGCTGTTGTGCCTTTAGGGCTCTTACTGATGTCCATCAATCTCCTGCCAGTGCTATACATGTCTCTCCGGATAATTCCTCGGCTTTCTTTGTCTTTTTACTACTTTTGGTTTATCGAAAACCTCCGCACTGGATGGGAGCAACTTAGGGTAACTGTGTAAAGGGATTACTTTGTGTTAAAAAGGTTTAACGCATTTAGGTTTCCAGATTAATCTCAAGCATTATCGCATTAATGCTCACGGGTTATAATAATGGGATCTCAACACATGCATCTCCGTGATATATTGCCATGTCAAGACTTCTTTGTAATTAATGTGGAAGATTATAAAAAAAAAACGAAAAGGCAAAACCATATTAGTTTTATAGGTTTATTAGTTTGTATAAACTGTCTGGTTTTGTGTTTACCTGATATTGTTATATTCGTCTCCATCCTTGCTCAAATACATTTTTTATTTTATTTAAAACTGGAAATCAGGAAACAAAATGAATAAATAAAGCAAAGACGGATAACTATTCTAACATTATTAAATATTTCACAGCAACTGACTGCAAACAGTTATTCAAAGCTTTAAACTCTGTTCAAGAAGTGATTTATGATGTGATGAAGTAGCTACCCTACCCGTGGGCTCAAGTAAAATATTACTGACTATTTTCTGTATACTAAAGTATTAAAGATACACTCAAATCAGCTTAATAACAGTAAGAGGAGTTAATTGCGACCAACCCACACACAGATTCACATATTAAATGTGTTGAGCTTCATATATTGGGTATAAGTGCTTTTAAAGACCAGCGGCTGCCACTGCACTGCAAACTGAAATTCACCAACCAGACACCAACTTTATGTTATTAAATGTACGCTATTACTGCTCTGACAGCTATTTGCCAGTAGCTGCAAGGCGATGTGAATCATTAGGTAACCTTTATACACCAGGCATGAACATATATTTCAACATCTTGTATACGGTCACATGTGCACATGTTCCGCTGGGTAACAGCACCTTGCCTTGGCTATGTCCACCCCTCCCTTTGCTTTAGTTATTTCTGTTGAGTTTATCTAAATGTGTGTGCTATAGCCTATATGTTTGTGTGCATCAGAACATGCATATCATAACAGAGGGGGAGCAGAGCAGTGATAGAGGGAGGCCTCACCGCGGTTGAGTGTTGGGGTGTTATTGATATCTCCCGCCATGAAAGAAGATTCCGTCTGCTTTCGAACCGTGTCGTTCCACATCCTGCGGATCCGACTCTGGAAGAAGGAGCAGAGCTCAGTGAGTGGCAGCAAACAGACAACAAGTTAAATATAGAAACACGACGGGTAGACTTTGTATCTCAGTGGGGCTCCTGTAATCAAAACGGTGGGGCTCGATCTAATCCGTAAAGAACAATAGGCAAACATGGCAGACAATGATAGAGAGGCGTGGGGTAAAGAAGCACAGTGCTATGTCATGTAATCATGAGGGGGGCTAATAATCTGGAGCAGTGTAGAACATGATTGCAGTAGCTGATACTATTGTTATCAAGAAGCCTCTCAGTACAGTGTGGGAAAGCTGGTTTGTTGATTGTGTGGACTGTCAATGTGTGTACAGTATGTGTCTGTGACAGTGAATATACCAGCATGCACAGCATTTTTGGGTGTGCTGTATGGTGCCTTGTTTAAATATAGCACATGGACTTCAAAGGAAATATTTATTAATGAGTCATTCTAGTAAGCATAGGCCTGCCAGTAATGTATGGAAACATGAAAGTAAAAACTTCACAAGAGAGGTGAGCACGGCAGATGATTAGAGCAGCTTTGCCACGACTAATGAACGCCTCATATATCATGATGTAACACACTCTTATCCTGACCTGTCACTGAGAACAAAATGTATTGTAACACCAGTGGTTCACTTGCTGCAAATATTTTTTTTTCTGGGCAGAAGAAAGAAACATGACTGTTGTGTGAAAAGTCAGTAAGTTAGTAAATCAATTCAAAGCTTTGCAAAGTAATCGCTGAATCATTGTTATTGATTAGCAGTCAAATCCTCACAGGCGCTCTCATTTTGTACTCTAGAATCTTACATAACAGAACTTTTAAAATCTCCCTTGTTTCCAAAGCTATTCATTTAGTTTTGACACTCTTTTTGAAAGTGTTCAGACAGTACCAAGGGAGTCATTTGATTCAAGAAAATAGATTTTTTTGTTTCATTCCACCGAAACAAGCTGATTTTCACCGAAAGCTAAGGCAGATTTACTCTTCATTTGTTTGAAGAAAAATACTATTTTTAAATTCATTAGTGGTCTAGTTGTTGTGTAAAGATAAACAAACAAGTGAGCCTGCATCTAAGGGTACTGTTTTGCATGTGCCATCCTCTATGTGTGGGTCTGTCCTGTTCGCACCTGTCGGTGGGCTGCTGCGTGGCGGGCTTGGCTGCCGCTGTAGTAGCGGTTGTTGGCACGCAGGCCCGAGTTCTTCAGGGAGCCGTGGGAGCTGGTGGTGGAGGTGCGGCTGCAGCAGTAGGAGTGACGCAGACACTTACTGTACTCCTTATGGACCTGTTAAGAAATAAAACCAACGGCACAGCGGCAGGTTTAAAAGCCACTCGTAAACACAAACACTTAGATTCAACAGCCTGGACCCAATGTAGAGATTTTAAAACACGGCAACATAAAGGTTCAAGCACTTTATGGTCAATATTAAAGGTCTCCTATTATACTATTTTTAGGCATATATTATAGGTTTCAGATATATAAAATATATTAAAAACATGTCTATGAAGTGTTTTGCTCAAAATACCAAACAGATCACCCATTGTAGCCATGCCTCATACCCCTCTATTTCCGCCCTGTTAGAGAAGTGCTGATTCTGGGTCCGTAGCTTTAAAAATATATATATATTTGTAAAGGAAA
>NW_011345497.1:72129-109561 GCF_000735185.1 Notothenia coriiceps | reverse complement strand
GGGGGGGGGGGGAGCTTGTGCCTGCTCAGAATTCTAGCCAGATACTCAGCTAAATGCTGCTGTGATGAAACGCCATACCATGTTCAAAACCACATCAAGGATTATTTCTGAAACAGTATGGAGCTCAAATGCTTTTTCTCTTGCGGGTTTACCAAAAGGTGGGTGAGTACTTTTTTATATCCTGCTTTTTTACACATACTCTCTGCAGTAAAGGGTAGCTCTGAGTGTTAGCGATGCTTGCTAATGTAAACAAAGACCATATTACGTCCAAAACACGTTGTGCATTATTTCTAATAGTGATGTTTCTGAAAGGGCCTTGGGTGTAAAGCCAGCCCACATTTCCGATATTACGTCATATCGGCAGCAAATCTGGATCAGCTCCGTTGTACCCCCATTTTTAGAGATTTGAGTACGGAGGAAAAGCGTGTAAAAAAGTGCATTTTGCATGATAGGAGACCTTTAACAACGCATGCAAATCAATCTATGTATCTCCTCAAAAATACATCTGCTTATTCATATATATTACATCTATGATTTGAAGTAGGTCTTAAAGACTGGCATTGTGTTGTTACCTTCTTTTGCAGGGCACAGTGGAAGATGAAGATGAACATGCCCTGAAAGGCGTTGAAGGTGGTAAAGAGGTAAGCCATAATAACTGTGTTTTCATTGATGA
Organism: Notothenia coriiceps; assembly: GCF_000735185.1. Taxonomy (NCBI): domain Eukaryota; kingdom Metazoa; phylum Chordata; class Actinopteri; order Perciformes; family Nototheniidae; genus Notothenia; species Notothenia coriiceps. The sequence continues at coordinate 108,888 of NW_011345497.1, read as the reverse complement.
AGAGGAGGCCGAAAGCCCACGTCATCCCCAGAAGGAACAGCAGAGCAATGGCCCCCAGAGCCCATGACCTGATGGCAGTGGAAAAGAAAATGTAAAAAAAACAGAACCAATTTAGAAATGTATCCAGCAGTGTGGTTTACCAATCATAAGCTTATGCTTTCAGAAAAAAACAACATTTATTTCCAGGAGTATGAGTCCCATTTAAAGATTTTGAACCCACCTAATGTTATCCAGGCGGCTGGAGTCAGGTTTGAGTGCTGAAGAGTTGCGTACCATCTTGTGTAAAGTGATCATGAGGAAAATGAGGTTGAGCTAGGGACAGAAGATAGGAGGATAAATAAAACGTGTTGTGAATTTTACAGTCTGTACCAAAATACTGGCTTTGCACTGTGAATAACCTCATCAAGTGTGGTGAAATATTTTTGGTTCCTCTGGGTTAAATCAAAATGATGAGGGGAATAATACTGTCTGACAGTAATGCTAATACCATAATAACAAATGAAACAGGTCCAATGAAGCTCCAGATGAAGTAGTTATCCACTCGCAGCCAGCATCTGGAGTGGCACAAAGGAGAAGAGGGAGTTACACACAACCAAGCTTACACACACACACACACACACACACACACACACACACACACACACACACACACACACACACACACACACACACACACACACACACACACACACACACACACACAATATTTCCCTGTCTCAGCGGATTATCTTATGAAGGCTAATCATCAGGCTTTGGCTAAGTGTGTTCAGAAAAGCCAGTCCGCAGGGAGGTGCAAGAGCTGTTCACACAGCACTGCATATTACATTTCCAGCTGGGGGAATAGCATAATCCTCCTTCTCAATCTGCAGGTGCAAAAGATCTGTCTTCACACGTACGCTTTCTTGGTCCCATAGCTCCTGTAGTCTATGGCCGCAGAGATGCCCACCACTAGTGCGGGGAAGCAGTAGCCGCACAGATAGTAGTACTTTTTGCGGGAGTATTCGCTTTCAAAGACTTCCACCAGCATGAGATAGAGTTGCACACCCTCCAGACACATCCAGGAGAAGGCAGCCAAGAAGAAGAAATGCAGAAGGCCAGCAAAGATGGGACAGGCAATCTGAGGATAGTAGCAAGGGAGGGAGAAGAAGAAGAAAAAGATGTGGAAACATTCAAATGAAGGAGAAGAAATAGTTAAGATCCAGACATGTAACTGACTGAAAAACAGGAGAGGACAGTCCAGAGTATTAGGAAGTGGACATTTGTAGAGGAAAAATTATAAGCAGCCCCCTGAGTGATTGTCTCTGTGAGTGGTAATTCATTACTTACAGATTACTCAGTGCAGGGTATGTTTCATAGAGTAACGTAATGAGAAACTATTTCAATTGTACTTTTACAGTCACTATTAATATAATAATACTTTTTGTTGTTGTTGTACTCTTTACCACTGTCATTTTCCACCGGATCTTCTGATTCACTTTTATAAAGGGAGATGTAATGCAATTCTTTTTTTCAAAGTCAGCATGTGTCGGACTGAATTGTGGCTATTAACTCACCTGGTATTCTGTCTTGTCGATGCCGATGAGGAAGAGCAGCTCTGCGATGAAGAGGTTGATGCAGAGGTTCTTGTGGATGGTGTTGCGGTCGGTCTGCAGGCCTCGCAGGAAGCAGAAGGTGGAGATGCAGATGGCTAGACACACTAGGGAGATGACAATCCCAACCCAGGTGATCACAAACAGGATCAGTTCATGCATTCGCCCCTGGTACTGAGGTCCGGGTGGTGGCACAGAAACAAAAATGGCGGGTTGGGAGTGTGGAGGGGGACAGGATGAAAACAGAAGGCAGAAGGACACAGACACACAACAGAATCAGACAAATAAAAAGGGGGGAAATATTGGACAAGACAGGGGTATGGGGGAGATGAGGAGTCCGGAGATAGATGAGAACAATAGGGCGATAGATATACAAAACAAGGGGGAGGGGAGAAAAGAGCAAAATTGTTTTGTTTATTATTTGTAAATATATGCAAGGAGCTAAAGTGTAGAGACAAGAGACAAGACGTCCTGAAAAAAAATAGATGACATTCAAATTCATGTGAATGTCAGCTCCAAGTAGCAGGACATGAATTTGTAAGCATGTGCCTCCCAGAATGTCGGAGTGAAAGGAGTAAAAGAGAAAATTCAAAACAAAGAGCTTGTCAGCCTTGAGTGGGTACATTAATGTGCATGTGTGTGTGTGTGAGGGTGTGTGACAGAGAGAGTGAGCGCTAATGCTCGCACGAACGAACGTCTGCATAAATTAAACAGCTTCAGTTTTAAACGCGAGTCTGCCACGCCCTGGTTTACTCACATCGGGCTCGTGATGAGCCATAAGCACGGCGAAGTTGGTGAGGTGGCTGCAGGAGCAGGTGGTGTGTGTGCTGTTGGTGTCCAGCAGCTTGCAGCCCTGCGACGACCACTGGCCCGTCATGGAGCGCTCAGAGTAGTTCCAGAAGGAGCAATTTGGAGAGTAATAATTGTCCAACTGCGGAGAAACAACAAAGAGAGGAATGACAGATAATGTTGATGGGAAGTTGTTAGAAAAATATCTCTCGTCGTCACCGGCTTGAGTTTCAATAATCAGGATACATGTTTTTATTATCCTTGCAAGAATGGAAGCAGTCATCACACACACATACAGAGCATATGGTACAACTAGTTCCTGAACAGTGTCCTTCACATGCTGATATACAAGAGAGAGAGTTACACAGTCACAAGATGGAGGAATACCGGTTCAAAGCAGTATACAAAGTTTAGTTTAGATTAGCTAAGACCCACGTCAGAAATGATCATGCTTGTCATATGTCTATCTCCATAGAGGCTGATAATGTTAATCGTTGTCACATAGCTATCATATGCCTAAAACAGTGTGTCCTGACGCTCTTTTAGGTAATCATACCTCCGGTTACGTACACAGCTACGTAGGGCCTTTGGTATCATGTGCTAAGAGTACATTCAGTATTTTCCCAACAGAAGTCTCCGTGTCAGAATGTGTAATAAGCATGATAGCGCCTAAATGAGGTCACCTGTAGGTGTTTGAGCGTGAAGACAACGGGCTCAATGAGAAACACTCGGCTGGACTCTTTGTTGATGGAGGCAGCGATCACATGGGAGTTGACTGCCAGGCGCTTCTTATCGTGGCTCAGCCCATCCACCTCCATCTTCACTGTGGCGTTCTCCGTGGACAGGAAGGATCCCACGTTTTTATATAAGATGAACACCACCTTGACTTGTCCTGCGCATGAAGAGGAGAACAACATTGTGAGATGAAGAAGTAGAGAACAAGAGCAAAAAGAAAGAAAGCAACAAAAATAAAAAGGCAGATGGAGCGATAAAGGGGGGAGGAGGAGGATGGTTGGAAAAAAAGGAAATACAGAAATGGGAGCATAATATGGTTTAGGCAGCGCGAGTGGCAGAGATAGAGGGTGGGGAGTGACAGGGTGAGCGAGAGGGAGACAGAGAGAGAGAGTTAGTGAAGGTTAGAATGATGGTAAGGACCGTTTCATTTTGACTGGTGGAAGAGAGCGAGATTTAATGTGGAGGGCAATGGAACATTCATCCCTCAAGCATTCACAGATCTCTTATTATTCCATATGAATATTTCATGTGCGTTTGTTTCAATCATTCTAATCTCGTTCCCGATGCAGAGCCGAGCGGAGACAGAAAACAGAAAAAGGGAATGGGATGAGCGGCCATGAAGGGAGGAGGGGAGCGATGGAGAGGGGGATGACAGAGAGGGGGGGTAGAAACAAGAGAGATGAGAGAGGGGGATAAGATGGCAAAGAAACGGTGCGAGGGAATGGAATGGGGGAGAGAGGGAGTGCTGAGATTGCTCTGTCAGACTGGGGCCGATTGTAATCTACACGCCTCCCCAGCTATTCTATTAAGACTGCTGTTAAGAAACCATCAAGAAAAGAAATTGTCTCAGCACTTTTGTTAATCTGATTAGCCTATTATTATGAACCAATAACTTAGTCAACTGCATGCAGATTGTTTTAAGCGTGAGTGGAAATGCAAACGGAGACATAAGAGCGGGGCTGCACAGGACAGTAACATTCTTCAGGCCTCGGGGTGAGGATGGGGTGAGGAAGGGGGGCTGCTGACCGTTACGACTGTACTGTTTGATGGTGGAGGCTGAGAGCTGGATGGTGCTGTCGCTGGCGTAGTTCTGTGGGAAGGATAAGTCCTGCTGGTCCATCTCTGTGTTTAAAACATGCACCTCCAGATCTGAAACACACAGCCGCACCAAATATATGAAATAAATAACAACATTAGTCCAAATACGGTGGTTTATCAATAGATACAGCAAGTCATAATAATTACGTTATTGACTTACATTAACGCAATACAGGTAATGCACAAAATAATGACCTTGATTATTTTTTTGACATTTGTTCTAACATTTGATCTGATATTGATTGTTGCATATATGCATGTTTGTTTGTATCAGAATGACATCAACATTTTAGTCTACATAATGCTAGAATAAATAGCAGGATTTCCCTAGTACACAACAAATGTAATCTATTGTTTTGGTTGTGTGGTTTTTAATACATGTTTTAGAGAACTTGCACAATCCAATTGCAATATCTGAATATTCATTATTAAAATACATAGAAGTGTATTGCTCGTTTAAATTATGCTCTTATATTATCATTTTTAACAGTGGCATAAAATGGTCTTAAAATCGCATAATATGATTTTTTCGCATTTATTTCAGGGACAATTAATCGTCCAACGACATTAATAACCGTGACACACCCTACCATTCATCAATCATAATTAACACCATCAATACTGTTGTCTTACCAATGCTGGGCGCTCGATCAGAAAAGCGTAACCCGTACATGTTGTTGGCCAATAGGAAAGCTCCTTTCTCCAGGACGTCCAGTAGCATGGTGGCCGTGTGCGCCTGCTCTGTGGTGTTCATGTCCTGCCACGACTCCAGGGCTTCGGGACGCAGCAGGTTGTCCACCGTCTGCACCACCGCCTGGAAAACAAAGCATTCATTACTATAACGGAGAAAACTTCACAACAAGATGCACAAAACACTGAGTCGTTAAGTAACGAGTAACAAACAAATCAAGAACTAATAATGGATGAATAACTCACAGGAAGTCACAGCTTTAATGTAAATATATGAGTAAAAATAAATGCTTATGATATATTATTTGAGTATTTAGAGTATTATTTCTCGACTCTAGATGTACCAGCTCATTCCTTCTTTGTTATTAGAAGCCAAAGACACAAAAATATGATAGCCGTAAGTTAACCATTGAGTACTGCACATGAGGGGACACACAATCACATGTTTCTAATGTTTGGGAAGTAAATATGTAGATTGTTCATCTTCAGTATAGCAACTATTATTTATGTATTAGCTATTAAGTAATGATAAGTAAGTTCTTAATTTCTTTACAACCTGTTCGTTGGTAATTCATCTTGTTCCAACATATTACTTGACCACTTTAAACCAATAAGATTCAACTATAATTTCTTAGAAACTCACCCCTCTCCTGCACTGCCTTTATTACTGAGCTATGTCAGACTTATTACCTTTCTATTTCACACTTACAATTCATTTAATGGCAATTTTGATGGTTGTATCAGCTATCCAATTTATTGGAGTAGCCTGCTTGATGAATCATGTAATTCTCTTGCTCAGGCCTCTCAAAATGAAGGATTGACTGCTGTGTGGAATAAAGAGCGTCGCCGTTACCAGAATGAATTTAACATCACAATGCACTCTATGCGCTACTAAGAGAAAAAAAGACTAAGGATGTCTTTGTTGGATCATCTTAACAGTCCTGCGGTAACTTGCAACTAGTCACAAAATATAGTGGTCGGTTACATGCGACACAGCAGCCTTTAAATTCATCTTGCACCAGCAGAGATCAGAAGATGTGGCGTCATATTACAGTATGCTGCAGACAGGTCGAGATACACAAAAGACTGTGTGCTGCAGAGTGCCGCATTTCATCATTACAGAGAAGCGTACACAAGGCCTTTTTATGATATTAGATTACATCTTTCTCAGAAGCAGAGATATTGCACAAATATTGGAAAAGAACAGAAGGGTGTGTAGTACGACAAACTGTTGCCTTTCATACAGTACTATCGTCAAATTAAATTTTCTCAGAGCCGCAGATATAGTATCTTATTGTGCAGCACAATGAGGGCAAGGCCAATATTACACACTTAGGCTCAATCACAGTCCAACACAACTAAGATTACGTCAAGCACGATGACTTCCACATTTGCTAAACCCATATTTCAAACGCGTACACACCATGAGAAATTTAAAAATTACAAATGAGTTTTCCCTGCTGTGGGAAATACAACGTCTGCCAGGAGATATACCAAAAATCGCACTGCTCTTCAAAAAAGACCCAGAAATTCTATAAGTGATTATTCCGAAGGCCAAATAAATCATTTTACAGAGCATTGAGCCAAAGAATCTCATCCACACTCCTAGTCTGCTCAAGGATTTATCTTCCTTCAGTTATTCTAAGTCACAGAGCAGTCCTACTCCACAGGCATGTAAAGCAGGCAGATAAAAGAGAAAAGCTACCTGGATATAGGCCCGACAGGTCCGCTCTCGCTTCTGGAGCTGGAAGGGAGAAAACAAAGCATGGCGTTAAGCAGCCAAACAAAAAAGCTTCAAATTAAAAACTCATTCAACCTTGCATGTGCACTAAGGGGGTAAAATCGCATTAACCTTAGCATCCTTTTCTTATGCTTGAATCAAATATATACTTGGGCATGTGTGTGTGCTTGTGTGTGTGCATGTGTGTGTGCTTGTGTGTGTGCATGTGTGTGTGCTTGTGTGTGTGCATGTGTGTGTGCTTGTGCGTGTGTTTATGCTTCTTTCTACCTTGTTGTAGTTCCGTGCAGCTGACTCCTTGTTTCCGGGCCTCAGGGCCTGGAGCTGGGCATCCAGGATGTCCAGTAGTTGCTCGATCAGCCGCACGGATGAGCTGACATCGCCCGCCTGGATCCGGCTGCGCGTGTGGTTCACCAGCTCTCCTGCTATGTTGGCAGCATTCTCCCCGCTCTTTATCTGCACGTGAACACACGCACACACAATTAAGTGAAAGTATCAGGATGATAAAACAGATCTGCTCTAATTAGTTGGATCCTATTTTAAGTTTTTAGAAAACAGAAACCTCATGTTTTGAATTAGTCTCAATAGTAACAAAAACTCTTAAGGATCTTAATAATCAGCCCTTCTCACATCGTGGTCAACAAAGACGGACTTTGTAGAGCAGATTTTCTCCCTAGTGCTGTTTCACTTGCAAATCACACCCCTTAGCAACCACTTTGCAATTGCAATTGATTTTTGCCAAAAGGAGAAGGTGTAATAGATTTTTCCAATGATGTAACTATTCACTGGGATGCTGCTTTCCCTCCCAGGCACACACTTAAAAACCTTTAAGAAAGCCAATCAGGGGCCTCTGCATATAATAGCTCAGTTTGTAGAGATGGTGGAGGCTGAGTCCATGCTGCGCCGAACACATGTTTGAATCCGGCCTGCGATACCTTTACACTTGTAAGCCCATCTATCCTTCTTTTTCAAATCCATCACTCACATTTAGTATTGTATCTGGGTTTAGCAGGTTACTTATAATTCAAATTGATATGGACTGAAATCTGATTACTACCCAAATCAGGGTTGATCCGATCACTACAGTGTATAAAATAACACAGTTTAGCGATTGAAATAGCAGTGAGCTTAGTGAAAATCATCGTGCCTCATCTAAAGACCATGATGTTTAGCTACCGGAAAGGCATAATGCCTTATATGAAACTGAGGTGGAGAAATTGAACTGGCGGAGTACTTTGCAAGCTGAGAGGCACTAATCCTGATTTTTTTTAAAGGATTCAACCTAGCTGTGATTAAAGTATATTACTGAAAATAATTTACTGAGTTAATTAAGTATCAAGAGCAGATGCCTTGTAATGAAGGGCCAGTTGAAATGAGTCTGTATTTTAATCAGGTCAGCCTTGGAGATATGTTAATGTGTGTGGAGGTGGACAGGGAGGAGGGTCGGGGCAGCGGGGCAGAGGAAGGGGACGGTCCAGCGGCCAGGGGGTACGGCTCCAGGTCTCACCTTCTGGGCCACCTGGTTGACCCACGGGGAGGTGCAGTTACTCAGGTCAGGACCCCGCGGGTTCCACATGACCTGCTCCGCCAAGCACTGGAACGAAGCGATGCCTGGAGACGAGCAAAAGGAAGAGGAAACAGAGGAGGGGGGAGTAGTGGAGAGATAATAAGCATTAGGTGTCTGCAATTAAAGGGGGACAGTGTGCAGGAGAGGGATGAGCACTAAAAATGTTCTCAACCCAAGAAAAACGGAATAAAATGAATTTTAAAAATGTAATACGCAAAGTGTTTGAAGATGAGTGGGAAGACGGAGGGAGGAGGTAGAGTAGAAATGTGTCAGAAGTGGAAAAGGTTCAATAATGGAGGAACGGGCAGTGAGAAAGTGAGGCAAGAGAAAGTAAGGAAGAAGACGGCAGGGATGGAACAGGCTTTCATACTCTGAATGAACCATTTAAAAAGGAATACATTCAGACGTACCACATACAATTTACCTTGTGCTCACAGGCTAAAGACTTCAGGTTAGATTAGTCATTTTTAAAATAAAAGGAACTCTCATTTCTAGCTAGGTTTTGGGTTCAGAGGAAGGACACCATGCAGGGATATAACCAGAGAGTGGTCTATATACTGCTGCTAACACAAATAACCAACATCATGTCAAAGAGACGAGGAAATGAGAAGAGAGACGAGAGATAGAGAGAGAGGGACAGCAGAGGGAAGCGAAAAACAGAGATGACAGAAACACTGCAGTAGCGCTTCACAGTTGTAGAAGGATCAGAGCAGATGTGGCGTGGCATTTTATAACCGCTTCTTCTCGCTCTCCCACCCATTGTTTTCCCGTCTCTCCCTCTTTTCTCTATACTCTCCTCCAATGACCGCAGATTGGGTTTGATAGCTCTGCCAAGACGCGGCAATTAAGCTAGCTGCTAATTTAATATTTCTGCCGCTCACAGAGAGAACATACAGAAATCCTGAAAGGCGTAAGAGAATGGAGGAAGACCTTTTCTGTGACAAAAGTGCGCTACATGTTTGGAGGTATAGAAACTAGCATGAAGGGAGGTAAAGCCTGTGTTGTCTAGCCTTTCATTTCATTATTCGCTACTTTCAATCAGCTCTGTTTCCGTGGGAGATGAGCCTTTCATATGTGGAGGACGTGCTTTCATCTGTGAGTCCACAGGGAATGTGCCTGCTGGAGGGATCAACGCGGGGACAGAAGAAGACAACAGTGGAAAAAAACAAGCGCGAGAGCACAAACATGCTCATCACTTGGCTACATGCTGAAAGATACATTGCATGCACAAACACCCACATGCATGGAGGACACCCCCGCTTCAACATGAAACGCCCCTGTTTGTTTCATGAAGTGGAAAAAATGCAAACACGTTCAAATATAAACACATGGACCGGTCCTCACCGAGAGACCCTTTGGGGCATGGGCGGTCTACAGTTTCTCCTCTCTGGGTGGTGGGCCACTGGACGCCTCGCACCAGCTTGGACTCGCAGATATTTGGCTCCAGGTCTTGAGGAGGGAGGGGGGGCCGGCGGGTGACAGGCACAGTGGCTGTGATTGGTCGAAGATCAGGGTGCTTGTTGATTGAGCCGATTGGGCGCGAGGTGGGGGCCAGAGGGCGAGCCGTAGAGGGGCTGGCACTTGCAGAGGAAGGCCTGGCTGGAAGAGTGGTGGCCACTAGGGTAGTGGTCAGAGGGCCTGAGGAAACACAAGAGTAAAAGAGAGGGAACAGAAGAGTAAGAGGTCACCAATGAGACCCAGAGTGAGTGAGAAACATTTAGAGAGTTATAAAGGATGTAAGGGATTTGTGAGAGAGCAGCAAAGGCGGCGGCACAAGCCAGAAACAGAGATCAAGAGAGTGAAGTACATAAGCGTGTGAATTAAATATGTCTCTCCGAAGTTGAGTTCAAAAGTTTGCATGACAATAATTGGGGTGACAAATACTTTTTGGAGCCCCTCAAAGCGTGCTCTCCTAAGAGATGAGAGAAGCGATTGAAGAGATGGAGAGAACGCATCGACACAAGTCAGGAAGAAGTAAATAATTGATCAAATGTATCAGAGAAGTCAGCATCTCTAACAACCAAACCTAATGCCAAGATAAAAGAATCACATCACAACTACAAAATCCTAGCTGATCAAACGCAGAGGCAGCGTGCAAGCTGGGAGTGCCGCGCCCCTGTGTCTCTGCCTCTTCTCTCTCTCGGCCTAATTCGAGCTTTATACCGGCCTTTATGCGGCTCAGATATACAATACATCCAAACTTCCCTTTTAAATTGATGGACTGCCAAAAGCCAGTGTGGGGTTCTCATTTCATCCTCCCCCTTATCATTTCAGAATGACGTTTTCATTATCCATGACACAGAGAAGTTGATAAGAAGTGCTTTAGCAGTCATACCTGAGAGGCTGCTCTTTACTGTAACTATGGCTGGGATGGAAATACAATGATTTGAAATCTAAAGCTCCTAAATGTCAGACAATAAGTAGTCACAAACCCTTTCTGCGTGGGCTGTTTAAAGTGTGCCTTGATCAGGAAAAACAAAATGTGCCAAACACTGCAAATGGTTCTTGGATATGAATATGAAATAAGCATAAATGGAAACTATAGTCATTGCAAGTAAAGAAATCTGTAAACCATATTAATTTATCCTGGAAGAGAAGATGGTGAGGTCTGTAGAGTCTATTCTATAACACATAGGTTTGAGCAAGCTCTCTGATTGGTCAATAGGCGTGTTTGATTCCACGATCAAACAACGATCAAATAGAACGTGCCTAATCACAAAGTATCCAGTGGCCTACACACGCCACTAGCCTACCGAAACTACTTCCATGAGCCTACATCGTGTGGTTTCCATAGTGACGTTTAGCGACACACAGCCGTTACACTGTTATACATTGTCTCTCGTTGGAAATCGGCAGCTACAAAATGTCAGATTTTAAAGTTAATTTTGATTTGTTGGGGGGCCTCAGTATTGATGAATGGTTGGACATGGACACAGACCACAAAACCAACGAAAGATTTGCGGCTGTTTCAACTGACGAGTTGAGTGCGTTGGAAAAAAGGCTATCGTTACCATGGGAACTACTTTCTAGGAACTACTTTCTGACGGAGATTAACTCAAGCAGAAAGCGTAGGTTTGGGAGCAAATTAGCCCACATTATGAAATTATTTTACGATATTGTTGATTACAATGATAGTTTGTGTAATAGAATCGCAATCATACACTTGAGGCCGTTCTTGAACGTCATTATTGGTACGACAGTACTGCGGCAGCGCCGAGGTCCGTACGCCTGTACTGGAGTATGATTGCTTAAGTAAGCACTCTCAGTTTCATCGCCAAATTACTTTTAGTTTGTACTTTTTTCAGTGTAATCAGTAACACTAGTANTAACTGACCTTATGTCTACAAGACAGACGTGACAAATTTATATCTTAACGGGAAGTAAACGCAAACACCAAATACACTGTCATACAAAAAGGTTAAGTTCTGTCTACTTTTCGGGAAGTATCTACAATTAACAGACTGTATCTCAAGTGTACAGTATCGTTACTTGACGCAGTACGCTGCTCCGAGGAAGTAATACGGACGATTTCCGACACAAAATTAAAAGTACGCACGTAACTGTGACACTGGACGGAGAATGTACTTTCTCGATCTCTCTCTCGTCTGATCCTTCCCCTCCCTGTGTTAGGCGAAAATGATCGCAATATAGGGACTGCAGTCGGGGATGTTATCGACGCCGCTGGAGGAATGCGAGGATTTATCCGGGAGAAATGACCACCTTTCGTCAAACAATCACGTCGAATGTACGGCTCAATAAATTATCGAATTTGAATTGGTATTAACAAATCCAGTAACGTATATCACTACTAACCGACATGTTAGCCAGTCTTAGTTCTACATAAAAATACCACAAATTACATTAGTTTTCAGACGTAAGAAAATTACATCAAAGAATCTCTATGGTCCCCCATGTCAAAATTGGTATGACTTAGTCTATTTGTCGACACAACAAAGCTTTACCCATTCTAATAAATAAAATTAGGACACTAATATAAAAGTGACAACCGACCGTGTTTTTATATAGTTGTCGTATTATAATTTTTAAAAGGGTAAAGTTTGTTGCGTCGACCAATAGACCTAGAGTCATACGCAATTTGGACATTGGACCCGACCATGAGAGATCTGTCATGTTAATTTCTTACGTCTGAAAACTAATTGTAAATTTGTAATTTTTTATGTAGAACTAATACGCACTGAACATGTGGTTATGTAGTGGGATGCATAGTCCATTTGTAAAAACAAGTCAAATTCAAAATTTATACAGACGTACATTGACGTTGATGTTGCACACAGGTGTCATTCGTCACGCGCATATCCGCCCATTCCTCCGCCCGTTCGGATAACATCGACTTGCAGTCGCATAATCCTATATTCCCTAAAACAAGGGAAGGCAAGATACAGAGAGAGAGAGATCGAGAGTACCATCTACGGTCCAGGTCACCTCACGTTACGTGTACTTTTAATTTGGTGCGGTCAAATTCCGGATTTCTTCTGGAGCACGCAGCTACTAGGTCAAATAACGGAGTATGTAGTACACTGAGACAAGTTGTTAATAGTAGTACTTTACGGAAGTAAGACACAACTAACGCACCTCTTTGCTAATGACAAGTCGTATTCGGTGTTGGTTTACTTTCGTTTACAGAATATAAAATTGTCACCTCTGGTTTGTATGACTAAAGGTCAGTCGAATTGACGCTTTGTCAGACAAAAGAGAGTCACTAATTTTATAACCATAAGATATTTTGTAATACCAAAACTCGTTCGAGAGGACACTAACCAGGTAAAAAACCGTCACAAACGTAAGGTGCTAGTTTGTTGCTAGTTTATCGTTGCAACGAATAGTGTTGTTCCCTTCGGATGATGTGCCTGTGATCGGATGGCTTTGATGAAAGGTACTCGCGGATTGTAGCACACCGAAAAGGTATCGCTGCAAATCGCCGTGTGTGTCCGGCAATGTGAAATATGGTAAACAGAGAGCGAAAACCTTTAGCCATCGAAATGTTTTACGAGTCTAAAATTCAATTAGAAAACTTAAACAACCCCCGGAGTCATAACTTACTATACCAACCTGTACCTGTGTCTGGTGGTTTAGTTGCCTTCCCCTAAACGCCAACAGAAAGTTGACTGGCTCCAACTCACGCAACGCTTTTCCAGTGGTACCCTTGATGAAAAGACTCCTTCCGATGAAAGACTGTCTCTAAATTGGAGTTCGTCTTTCCGCCATCCAGAACCCTCGTTTAATCCGGTGTCAATACTTTAATAAAATGCGTATAACAACTTAATGTTACTATCAAACGACATTATCTTAGCCGGTTTTTAGTATGTGAACTCCGGCAAGAACTTGCAGTAATAAACCATGGACGGCGATCATGACAGCATGGTCTATACTGCAAGGGTGGTTCTTGCCGACGGAGGCACATACTAACAAGATTAAATTTAATACAGAAAACTATTTTATCAAAATATTACTCGTTTATACTAAAAATGAATGTCCGTCCCCGCCTTAATCTTTTTATAAGTACCCCACCCGTACCTCCCACCTCCGCTTTAAACTCCCCCCACCGGTAAGGGACACCGTCTTCATATACGAACTAAATTTAGCGTCAAGTAGTAGTTAGGTACAATTGAGCCTTTTCAGGTGTATTGACTATAAAATTGAGTTTATCGATACACTGTAATAACACACACCGGTGTTAGTACATTTCGGAATTTATATTTATAATATTCCACCGTCTGTATTAAATTACTTAAAAAAATTCGACTTTACTCAACCAAAGTAGAATCTGGTCTCTCTCCCCAATCTCAACAGCTAAGAACAAAGAAAAAACACAAAAGAGAAGATGGTGAGGTCTGTAGAGTCTATTCTATAACACATAGGTTTGAGCAAGCTCTCTGATTGGTCAATAGGCGTGTTTGATTCCACGATCAAACAACGATCAAATAGAACGTGCCTAATCACAAAGTATCCAGTGGCCTACACACGCCACTAGCCTACCGAAACTACTTCCATGAGCCTACATCGTGTGGTTTCCATAGTGACGTTTAGCGACACACAGCCGTTACACTGTTATACATTGTCTTTCGTTGGAAATTGGTAGCTACAAAATGTCAGATTTTAAAGTTAATTTTGATTTGTTGGGGGGCCTCAGTATTGATGAATGGTTGGACATGGACACAGACCACAAAACCAACGAAAGATTTGCGGCTGTTTCAACTGACGAGTTGAGTGCGTTGGAAAAAGGTCGCAACGAAAAGAGTACATTGGTGTCAACTACCTGGGCTGTCAAATGTCTCAAAGCGTTCTTAAAAACCCAGGAGAAAATGGTGGATTTCGGAACAGTGTCCAAACCGTTACCATGGGAACTACTTTCTAGGAACTACTTTCTGACGGAGATTAACTCAAGCAGAAAGCGTAGGTTTGGGAGCAAATTAGCCCACATTATGAAATTATTTTATGATATTGTTGATTACAATGATAGTTTGTGTAATAGAATCGCAATCATACACTTGAGAGCGTTCTTGAACGTCATTATTGGTACTCCAGTACTGCGGCAGGACCGAGGCGCTTGTGCCGAGGCCTTGTGTATGATTGCTTAATTCAGATAATACTTTTTAAATTTGTATTATACTGACCAAAAGCAAGTATTCATTAAAAAAATGTACGATAACTTATATTTACCATAATACCTTATTACCAATTTATACATCTCAAGTATAATCCTGGCAAAAAAAATCGGTATACATTTTTGTGATTCGTTTTTAGTTTTTTCACCAATTAACAAATGCAAAACAAATCACAAAATCGTAAGATACTTTTTCCCACGCTGTGTTTCTGTATATCTTTGAGTGGGATGGCTCCTGACCTGTGGTGGGATCTGGGGGTCCAAACTCAAGGGAGTAGCGCAGCACGTTATAGTTGTTCCACACATAGAGCTGGTTGTCCCGAGGGTTGTAGTCCACAGAGGAAATATACTGATAGGGGTTGGGGAAAGGCATGTTGACGGATTCCTCGCGCCCGTGGTTTGTGTTGTAGGCGTACATGATCAGGTCGCCGCCCGCCTCGCTGTCATCGTCCTGGTAGACGGACCGCACTGCGTACAGCACACCGCACGCCATGAAGGCATTGGATGCCATCCTCTTGTCAAAGGTGGTCTCCCAGGTGCCTTCAAAGCGCAGGGTGTAAGGATTCACCTAAAGGCAAGGAGGAAATAATGTTGAACTGGGGAAAGGCCTATAAATGATCATTCTCAGAAGCTTGAAGTGCCAGTTTGGTTTTTGAGGGATTTTATTTGATTCCTTCTTAGATTTACAGTTATAAGTTGATAAAGTTCAAATGTCCTCACGACTAAAAAAGCAGGTCTACTTTATTTGAGTTCTGATATCCTATTGTTATTTCTCTGTGTGCAGTTGTATCTATCATTAAACTTTGAACATTATTTGATGTAATATTTTTCATATTACCCATGTTTACATGAGCCCGCAGCGGCACAAATGGTACTTCTGTGCAATAATGTAAAGATTTATAAGAAGTTCAAAAAATATTGAAAAAGTAATTAAACTCTCAGCTCTGGAGAAGAGATATTTCGTTGCTTTTATGCAAAGCTGCTTCTGCTCATTATAGCTCCAAACTGTATATAATAGAAACCTTGGTGTGTGTTGCACTCTAAAATAATAAAACTCCCCAGAACCCAAACAGTTCCTTGATGATGAAAGCGATCACTTTTTTATTTATTACTTTGTTACTCCATTATTCTACACCCTCATTGCTCATGCAGGGTTTGATATTTTAGATGGATAGTTTAACTCATACAGTTAGAAAAACAATTTCCTGGTTAGGTCAAGATAGTGATAATAAATGGGACCCGTCTCTCCGAACAGCACATTATTCAAACTCTTGTTTGTTTGGAAACTTGCTGCCTGATTGCAGTTTTGTTCGTTAAGAAACAAAGAAGCAACTTTTAAAATCGTGCTTTAAGTTTTTCAAGGAAGTATGAGTAATGTGATGTGTACAGTATGCACAATATATGATTCTAAACAATTCATATACTAAAAAGACATATACATCAAATGTTAGAATCAGGCTGACACTGGTTGTGAACCTAAAAAACAACTGGAATATTTAGTTTACGAGTGAAGAGGGGATTTTGGATAGGACAGGATTTAAAAAATAGGTTTTGTTTTTGGTTTTTTTCGTTTTGCAAAATTTTCTTATGAGACTCTTTTTTGGCAAACATCTAATTTTTCAGAACAAGTGTGTAATCTCTATAGTAACTCAATCATTTGTGACATATGACCTTTTCCCTGACTAGTATCATGTGATTTTGATATAATCTGTTTCTGCATTTATAATCCTCATCTCATCCCCTGCTGTGCACCGCTGCTCTCCTACCTGGCTGACCACCAGTCGTCCGTTGTTGGACTCGGTGGCGTAGATCACCCACAGGCCGCTCTCATCCACAGCCAAGTCGATGTCCGATTTCCCTCCCCAGCGGTAAGGAGAGGTGTCATGGTAGTTAGCGTTTGTGATAATGGCCTCGCCGCTCTTGATGCGTGTCCTTAGGTCATACTTGACAATGTTTCGTGTGCGTTCTTTGTTGTAAAATACCGCACCATCGTACACAACAAACCCTGTGCCGTCAACTCTGTTGGGCAACCTGTAGAGAAAGAATCACATGGTATTCAGGAGAACAAGTCAATCCATCTACTCTGCATGACACAATCCTACAAGATGGCCTGACTGTGAGCCACCTGACGCCACAGTGGGATCATTCTGCTATCATGATCTATATACACACACACACGAAAAGCCAATAAATCAATATGGCAACAGATGCTATTTGATCATCCAGGACAGTGGGAGGTGCCCTCACTTGTAGGTGGTGGTGGCTCGGTTCTGTTTGAAGTCTTCCCAGGAGGCATACTCAAACAGCATGTCGGTGCGATAGGGAGTCCAGGGCATGATGTACAGACGGTCTCCAGACTGCAGCGGGTCCTTACACCACGCGCCTGCCTGATGCTCTGCCTCCTGCAGAGAGCTGGCCGCCTGAATCCGCAGAAGTGTCCCCGGACACACAAAGACTGGAGCAGAAGAGGTGTGTTGGAGCAGAAGAGGGGGAAAAAGGAAGAGATTGAAAATGAAAACAAAGCATTGTAAAAATGAAAGATATCATGGAAATGGCAGGGGAGGGAGAGAGGAAATGGGAAAAGGCCAAAGACCATGGAATATAGATTAGGAGAGAGACATGTAGGAGACGGAGGAAAGATGTGAGTAGATACAAGTAAGTTGAGAATTGAAAAGGAGACAAAGAGTAGGAGGAGAATGGGAGAGAGGGGTATTGTGGGTAGTGAGGTGAGGTACAATATCAGATTTAAAATGAAGGAAAATATAAAAGCTCATTTGTAGAACATCAGCATTGTGGCCGGAAAGCGTCTGGATATGATAAATGGGAGATTTCTGGCTGCTGCCGCGGCTTAGATGTAGTCTCTAATCTAATTTATCTTGGCCTACTTTTTATTTGATTGTGCATTTTATATTTCAAAGGCTTCTGCTTCTCTGCTCCGCCACTGGGTGGTAAAACAGTAATTGTACAGCTTGTTTTATTAGGACTCAAATTTGGCTCTCAGTCAAGAGTAATGCTTGAAAGAAAAAAGTATTCTGGGGTAAAGATTTTGGCAGGGCCTCCCCTTCATTCGCAACGGATTCTTGGCTTCACACACACAAACAACAGTCCTCATTCCAAACAGACATAGGCACACACACAAAAATACATGGGAACCCTTACAAACAATCTGTAAACTAAACAAGTGTACACACACAGGATGCTTTCTTTAGGCCGGTGTAGGGCATCCTCTGGGGACTGATTTAAATTGGCTGTCTGACGCAGTGTGTCCCTGCCTGACACCCAGAGTGGCCTGGGACTACTGGGTTTGTCAGGTGATATATGAGGAAAGCTGCTGGCATCCTCGCCACTCTGACATCATCATAAGGGTACCGGCGACAAAGAGAGAGAGAGAGAGAGAGAGTTGGAAGCACTACAGAATAAAACAGCTGAGGAGTCCCCATGTCTCCTCTGCCAGTTTATTTATGTGGCTCTCTGGCTTGGGGTTGCGAAAGAATCAGGCACCTGCTGGTCACCTCGTGATTGAACGCATCTCTGAACTAATTGGACACTGCAGGGGCATTTGGACACAGATGACATACAACACACACACACACACACACACACACACACACACACACACACACACACACACACACACACACACACACACACACACACACACACACACACTGACTGTCACACAGTGAATGTTAGAGTGAAGGATCAGTGTTAGACTCAAACTGTCCTGAATATTGCATGGAGTCAGGAGGAGGAGGAAAATCCCAATAGAGAGATGGAGAGGCTTCAGGCTTGTGGAAATCTCTTTTTTGCTGCCTGTCTGTTGTGTTGCTGTTGTGTTAGTAGCTGGTGATACTATGGAATTAGCCTCTTTTGTTTGAGGGGGTCCAACAGGGATTGAGACTGGCCACCAAAGAGGAATCTAATCAAACACTCTGAATACATAATCTTCACTAGGAGAAGGCTTGTCATGCTCCTTTGTCAAACCAAAAAGCTCCCTCGAAGGCAGAGACGCTTGAGGTGTTTGCTTTGCAAATATGAACCTGGGTGACGGAAATATGCAAAATAATGTTCAGAGAAATAGTTAAATCTGGCACTTTCAGACAGCTGCACAATTAATTTCTTGACATACATCAATGCCAGCTCTCCCTCATGCCACAATAAAATTATATTTTCATTATTTGTGACACAGCGTGACTTCACTGCAAAATACCGAACGTTGTGCTCCAACGCATTGCAAATAAAGGCCTTAAAGGAGGAGCAGAAAAGCAATAGTCAAAAAACAACTACTAAAAGTAGGACATTGCCTCAAAAGTACAATGCTACTGTAAATAGCTAAATAAACAGCACGCAGTGGCTCTCCATGTAGGTGACCCATAAACAAAGCCAGCAACTCTGCCTCGAGATAGAATAAAGGACAAAGAAACAGGAGCTGTTGGTGTGCCACTGGACTGAACACGGAACCTATGGCTGATGGGATTGGCTGGATTTATTATAAAGGGTGTCACAGAAGGATCACTATGTGCCCAAAGTGTAATACTGCATGAGTTGTGTGGCTGGTTTCAGTGTGTGAAGATACTCAATAAAACATAGTAGTGGTGTTTATCAAACTTAAAACCTCAAACCAACGCAGAAAAAAAACCTCCTAATTTTTTTATGATACAACTCTGTAGATTATAAGCTATTGTAAACATTAAGATTTAGATCTGGAGCTTCAAAAGAAGGGTAATGTACTGAATGCACTACAATCTATCACAGCAACAAAATAGGTTGTTGCCTGCAAAACAACTTATTGGCACTACATATTGCCCGCAACATTGTCCCCCCAAAAATACTATATGATTTTGTTCATTATTGCAGCTAACCATCCGGTTCTTTCCTACATTGGTAGCAGTCTGTACTGTATTGGACACACACTCCATTAGAACACATACATGTATAGACACACACGCACATATACTCAATGGGCCAAACCGAAACAGTGGTCTCGCTTCATACCCTGCAAACCCTGCCTAGGGGGCTTCATTAACTCTGACCTGCGCTACCCAGCCTTCCCAACTGCCTTCCTGTTTACGAGCTCACCCTTCCTTTCCTTTCCTTTGCCTCCCCCCATCTCCTGCTAACTGTGAAGGGTGATTGTAGCAGTGGGAAGCCGGAGCAGCTGAGCCCTAGGAGTCTACTGTACAAAAGGCTATTATGACCACCATATGAATGAGGTATTAGGCAATAGGCATTAAGCCTAAATCTTGAGATTAGGCATTGTTCTAGTCTGGCTCAGGTTAGCAGGAGTAAGAGCCATCTGGGATTATGTGAGATCAATAGATTAATTTCTGTTTCGGTGCGGATGGAAATCTTGCAGTTATGATCACCCCAGTGAAGTCACTATAGGCAGCGCAGGCAAAACACTTCCTTACCCTACAAACTAGCCAGATGGCGAATGAAACTTACCTTATCAGGGATTAAAACCCAGGCTGTAGCTATCACACTCTAGCTTGCCAATTACTGCCACACAAACAGGGAAATGCTGCTATAATAATTGACTATTTATCACCGTAATCCCTTTCCCAGGCACAGGTCAGCTGTTACTTGTCAATATGAAACAGCAGTATACAATGATTAAAGTGCCAGTACTTTTCTGAAAATGACAGCAAATATCCCCCATTAGTGTCTTCCAGCAATGTCTGATCGACTGGTATCGCAATTCAAAGTGAGCGCTGACAGCTTTAGGCTAATTTTAGTCTCCTCATTTTGGTTGTCTTTCGCAATCCATGGTGTTTCTAGGCTTGATGTGACAGCGTCATGGTGATAGTTAATGTACATCTTTGATGATCCAAACACCCGCTGCCAATGGTTGGCAGCTGTTAAAGTTTTTGTTGTTTGAGTTTTTTTTTTCAAATCTTATGCTACGAGGATCTGAAGGCTCTGCTGCCCCAAGCCTTTGCCCAGTCCTCAGTGATGGCCTGCTCACAGGATTGACTGCTGAGAACATGCTGCTGTAATTGAATCCCACACCTGTTACTGGCAGGTGCCGCACGCATGCAACAGGGGGCAGAATGGAGCATGTCATGGTACCCCGCGTCCATTCTGGACAGTTAATGGGCTTAAAGGGTTAGTATGTCTGCAGTGTGTTCTAATGGTATGTTTATGTGCATTCATCAGCCCATTAATGTGTGTAGCTGTGTGTGTATCTGTGTGTATGTGTTTGTGTGTGTAGGTATCCATGTGTGCAGTTCAGAAAGACATAGAGGCAGGGAGAGAGGAGAAGTCGTGAAATAGGATGTGAGTGTGTTCTGTGTGTGCAAACAAGAAGAGAGAAAGGAGTGGAGTAACAGAGTAAATAGGTTATTTCCTGTGAAATGAGAATTAGGAGTGAGTTAATCTGCTGAGGAGTGACATTTAAAGTGACAGAGAGAAGAGAGGAATGAGGAATAAGGACAGAGACAGTAGGGACTCCCATTGAGTTTCTGCTTCCTTTTAGACTACAAGGGGGGTCAAGTCGTAGGAGTAAATACACAATACAAAACACACAACCATGCACATACATTTACACACAGACATACAACCTTAGGACACACACACAGACTCTCAGACAGTGCACACACATACACTGTCCTGACAGTGGAAGAGGCAGGTGCCAAACTTGCACCCTTATCAACCCAGAAATTCACCCCAGAGAATACCCTTCACTGAGACCAAAAGCTTGCAACAGCTAGAGATGGCGTCCATTGAAAGCAAAGTCTTATCTGCTTAGGAGTGGAGCTGACACTGAGTGACAGGAAAGTTGGTCAGGACATGGCTGCAAAGGCTATAGGCTGCAGATACAGTAGACTATACTGACTGAGGGTTGAGATATGGGGAAACGTTACATCGCTGCAACATTAGCCTAGCCTAGCCTACCACAGCCCTGACTGTTCCTACTCTGTATCAGGCGTCCCAGATGTGCTGTCTCTCCATAAAGGTCCTGTGATTTATATTCATGGCCAGTAGCCTCACACACTCACCTGTTTCTTTTGCTCCAACAATGCAATGGGTTCTGCATGTTCAGTCAATACCCATCTCCCCTTGCCACTGAATAGTGTCTGCACTGCCTTGGTCACATGACAGTGCTCACGTCTGGTGGGTCATTCCTAATGAGGCAATGCTGCCTGACTCATCGTCTCTATAGCGACCGCACTCCCTCTCTTCCTCTCTTCCTCAATGCACAGCCATTCTTTGTGTTTTCCTGTCACACGATGCAGTGGTTTCTCACTCATTCCCTCGAACTTTTATGAATCACAGGTTGGGAGCTGTTTGTGTGAGCGATGGCTTCGTCCTTGTAGAGTCTGCCTCCCGTCCATCTACCCACGCTTTATAGAAATACCAGGATAGGATTGTTCGCAGGGGTTGCACTGCATCCTTCCCTTGCCTCTTCTCATTGAGAAGCAAACATTCTTAATGTGTGAAATATATGGAGGACACTAGTGTGATCCTGTCAGCAGTGATAAAAGGAATACTGTAAAGATGTGGAATGTACTCTGCTAGACTGTCAGCAAAGGGGGAAAAAGGGACAGAGGGAGTGATGGGAAGAAGGAGACGCCAACATAGTCTTAAAATAGCCTAACGGTATGTTGGTTGACTGAGTGATGGACATTCATTGAACAGGATCTTCCACATGTGACACCACTGAGCGGTGCACATCAGCTGATCAATCAGTAAGGAATATTTTGATTGAAAACGCTCAAGTCGCACAAGTGAGTTCAGCAGCAGTGGAGTAATGGATTAAGGTAGGAAAGGGCAGGAATGCAGACAGAGGAAAGGGGTATTCATCTTAGTGTTAGTGGGAGGAAGAGTAGTAAAAAAATAACCAGTTGGGTGAGATGGTAGCAGGTGGAGGAGGAGGAGGAGGAGGCGGAGGAGGAGGAGGAGGATGGTTTTGTAGCTTGCTATTCAACGGCAAGCAAGAGACTTAGCTACGGTAAAATGTCTGCTTGCGGTGGGAGAAATATGTGAGACAATGATCCATGTTAATGAAAAGCCATGGACATGACGACGGACAAAGGGTCCATAAACCAGTTAATGGCAAACTCCATAGTAGTTAATTCCTCCAACATATGGATCCAGCCATGGAGCCAGACGGGGAAATGGCTGAGGCCGAGACAGATGTAAGGGGGTTCAGAGAGAGTAAGGGAGGGTGAGGGGGGGGGGCCCGAGAGAGGGAGTTAAGGCTCATTGGGACTCTGGCACTGATGGCCACTAGTCTCACCCTGACCTTGGGTATGGGTAAGGTCTGTCTCTCCTCTTCAAGAAGTGATTGAGGTGCCTGGCCATGCTGATTGTGGCTCTTTAGGAGTGCTTGTGACAAGGCCCTGCTGTATCAGAGAGGCCATTACAAGACGCTGAAGTACTCCCTACAGGGGATACACCTCCCTTCCCCATTCCCTCCCATTTCCCCCCCCCCCTCCGGAGCCTCACTGAACACATAAGGAACCAGGATTGACTGATGTGGATAGGTATGGGGAGAGGGGGCACAAGTTCACAGTGCATGTGCAATAAAGAGAACAGAGACTTGGCAGTGACAAACTGTAGAAAGAGAGGCAGAGAGGAAGAGGAGAGGAGGAGGAAGAGGAGTGTAAGAGATGCTCAAAAGAGCCTGCAGCTGCTTGTGATAACCAGATGTGATCTGAGAGATAAACCAATCAGAAGGAGGACCAGAGAAAGAGAGGATGAGAAACACAACAGAGGAGTTGTTGGAAGAATGAGTCATTTCAAAGAGACAGAATGAGGGAAAGACACTGAAGTACCTGGAAATGGGATAATGTAAAAATAATACTGAGAGCATCTTTGGTGATTTACTGTGTTATAACACAAAGTTTGCTTCAAGATTACAGCAACAACAAACTTCAAATCTGTCCTGAGAAAAACAAAAAAAGAGAGCATATAGTATGGAGAAAAGGAGCAGCTGAATAAAGTAATAAGAGAGAGGAATTTTTTTTTTTTAACTGGAGCGACAAATAAATCGCAATAGCCAATTGAGCTGGAATATATTTGAGAAATGTAATGACAAATGTGAATTGTCAGGTGTATGTGATGCAACAGTGTGACATACTTTTTGAAGGGGATGCAAAATGAGGAGATTTGCCATTCATGAGGTGATATGAATATATGTTTTCTGTAAGTCAAAGCTACTTTGCACAAGAAAGGAATGAAGTTAGTTCTCGTTTATCTCTCTTAGATACTACTGGACTGTGCGTGTGTGTGTGTGTGTGTGTGTGTGTGTGTGTGTGTGTGTGTGTGTGTGTGTGTGTGTGTGTGTGTGTGTGTGTGTGTGTGTGTGTGTGTGTGTGTGAGTGCGTGCGTGCAGGTCAGGCTGGTGTCATCAGAACCAAGGAGGAAATCTAAAAGGATTTTAGAATTTTGGTTATAGTTCAAAGAGAGATAGAAAGAAAAGGGCAGAGGAGGCGATTAGAGATTGAGAAAGAAAAAGGGAGGGAGATCAACATCAAACATGACCACTACTACACAAGGTGCTGGGTTAGGAGGGTATATGGGGGGAGGAAGGGACACAAGGGAGGAGGAGAAGGGAGGAAGGGGCGAGCTGTGGTTGTTATGTTCATTGTGGTTTTTACCTTTTTGATCCACTTCTATTCAAGCATCGGAAAAAGGAGAAAGAAAGAGAAAAGAGAAAGACAGTACGGAAGAGAGAGAGAGAGAGAGAGAGAGAGAGAGAGAGAGAGAGAGAGAGAGAGAGAGAGGGAGAGTGAAGAGAACGAAAGAAAAACAGGTGCAGGAAAAAAGAGAAAATTGAGATTAAATAAAAAGCTGTCCTTTCTCTCTCTCTCTCTTTTCTTAAAGCAAGTTATCTGTCTGTGTTATGGTTGGCTACTCAGAGAAAGGATGGCTCAAATGGAAAATGAGGAGGGGAAAATGGCCTGACTTGGGTTTAAATCCATTTCCATTTCATTTCGGCTTTATCAATAATCCCCCAACAACACAATCCTCCCCCAACCACGTACTCTCGACCCCACCTCAACCCCTCTTATTGCCACATTCCTCCTTCTTTCCCTCACGCCCAAACATGCGGCTCCGGGGAACCTGTTGGGGAGAAACTGAGGGAGAGCCTCTTTGTGCTGTAGTCCTCTTCAGCTGTGGGAGTAAACAAAGATTGAGAAAGCGATGAGGGGATGGCAGATGGAAAGGTGGAGACGAGGATGACTCTATCTGTAGTTAGTTGTCTACGGGAGCGATTGTTGATATTGTCTCTCTCATAGTACAGTCTGTGTTGACATTAGGAGTGGCCCCTTGATCTAAAGAAAGCGGTGCTTTTGGCTTTGCTCAATTTACAGAGTCAGGATGCTCGCTATAGAAGCCAGCGTAAACACTCAACCCATCGACCGTCCAATCAATGGGGAGCTGCTGGCTTGCCTGGCCGAGCCTGGCTCATCAAAGAAAAAGAGAACAAACAACAGGGGAAAGGGAGGGCTTGACAGAGTGGAACGCCTCAGAAACACAGAAAGAAACCAAGAGACATGGTTTGGGGGGGGGGGAGGGGAGGGGAGAAAAAAATAAACGGGTAAAGACAAAAGAGAGATGAGAGAAATGTCTGCAGTGGGCTCATCACACACAAATCAATAGGTTGGTGTGTTGTTGAGTCACACCAAGGCCTCAGCTGACTCCAGCAGGTAAGCTCCCTCCACATCCATGAAGCTGTTTTGCACCTGCTCGTGTCGCCATGACTGGGGAGGTCTGTGAGCAGCTGGAGACCCCAGGAGAAGATAGCAAGGATCTCAGCTCCGCCTTCGTCATTACAGCGCTGCCACACGCCTTGCTGAGGCAGAAGCGCATCGCCATGTCTCTCGGGGACCTCACACGTCAAATGGCACATGGCTGGTGGATCCCTGCTGCGGGCGAGATTGTCATGTGTGTGTCACGCAAGTCTGATGTCCCCGGGGAGCCCGGTGAAATTGTCACGACAGCTTACGGTGTTACCCATTAATAAAGAAAAAAAGGGGAGAGGGAGGGAGAGAGAGAGGGAGGGAGAGAGAGATGTAAGGAGGAAGAGCGAGCAAAATAAAAAGGGGGGAGTTAGCGGCAGTAGCTTGATCTGTGCGGGGGGTGGCCTTGCATCTTGGCAGCGATACAGCACAGGCAGCATCAGGATCAGCAGCAACACTGATCATTTATCATCTAATGCCAAGATCAAAATGGACAAACAACCTCTATGAAGACCGGGGGAATGATAGCCTAGAGTAGTAAACATGGCAAAGCTATGACTGCGAGTCCTGTGAAGCTGGGGCAGGGGCCAAGAAAGCATTACATCCCCGCCACCAACTGCGTGTGCAATCATTAACTCCAAGGTTAGGGTAGGGGGAGACGGACCAGGGAGCATCAGACCTTTCATCGGAACTGAAACAACTACGGGGGGCAGGGGTGCATGACGATACCAAAATTCAGCAGAGCTCGAACATATGGACTTATTTTGACATTTACTGTCAGCAGAGCTTGCCCGCTTCACGTGAGTGTATCCTCTAAAGATGTTATTTGAAATGTAATAAATTGACTTTTGTGTATTCATTCCTAAAAAGGAGGAAAATTATGGGTGTGATGCACAGCAGTGACATGTAGAGAGATAGAGAGAAAAAAAAGAAAACGTCTTCAATGCTGCGGAGAGGGAGAAGAACAATAGGGTCGGTTGAAGACGGTTGACTTCCTTTCTTCTGCTCTTGGTTGTCCTGAAAAATAGACACCAATTACAGACACACACAGATCATCTAAAAACACACGCGCATAAACACAGAGAAAAGAGACACAAATTCAAAGATTGTCGTCACAGTGAGCAGGAGGTTAGTTTAAGGCCACCTTGGCTGTTTGTCTGATTCATTCAGCATTTCTGTTTCACGGCCCTTTTGAGAAATAAGCCGCTGCCCTCCCTCCCCTTAATCACTCTGCTCAGCGCTCTCTACAACCCTATCAATTACTCCCACACTAATGAGTACAGCTAGTCAAACACACACATGTGCACACACACACACACACACACACACACACACACACACACACACACACACACACACACACACACACACACACACACCACACACACACACACACACACACACTAGACTGCAGGACTACCGTGCCTTCCTTTCTCTTTTAAGCAGCCTAGATGTGTGTGTGTCCCTCTGTATCCTTCCTTCCCTCTTGTTCCGTCTCTCAATTTACATTTTTCACGGTAAAAAGTCATCCCTTTCCAAGGCCTGAGCAAATTCGGCTGCTTCTCATTCACCAAACATTTATGAGCCCCGCGTCTAATGGTGCCCCTAAACATATTAATATAATTTCATTTTCAGCTACATCAAAGTCTTTCCTTTTCTTCCCCTTGAAAACTTGACATATTACAATGCCATTATTCCTTCTACTGACAAACTCTCGCAACAAGTCAACTATCATTTCCAGCGGCTTAGTGTCCAAGACGCCAAGAAAGGCAATGCTGAATACAATTATGGGGAGGAATACATTTGATAAAGTAAAACAGTGGCGGGGCCACAAGATATGAATGTAAAAGTGGAGAATTTGATGTTACCTAAGAAGCTCTGCAGAATCTCTTCTGTACAGCCCGAGTAGGCCATTTTAACCCTTTAACTAGCAGCACCACTATTTGGTTGAGCACATTTTGTGTCTTGATATTTTGTTGAAAAATAAATAAAAAGGTTTAACTCCATCTGATTCAGCCAGCTCTACCATTTGGTTGACATGATATGCACAAAACAACCTCTAGATGTCACTGTGGTTCAAACAGAATGCCCTTTAGCTAGCTTCCCCTGAGAAAGTTGGCTTGCTAAAAATCACTGCCGAAGAAATCACTCTTTTTGGTCAACTTTTTTTGTACCACTTTATTAATCATTAAGAACCATTTATAAACCAGTTCTAAAATAGTTTTCATACATCAACACAGGCTCACTATTTGGCAAGATGACTAAGCCTTATATTGGCACTAGCTTACTTTGTCTTCTTCATCAGCCAGCTTGGTGTCTGTTGTTCACTGAGTTGATTCTCCCCCTTCCATCTTGATGTTTCTTGGCATCTCTTTATGACCATTTATTTACGAGTTACTAACATTTATAGTTGCCAAAAGAGAGCCTTATTGTAAAGTGTAAAACACATTCCCATTTATTAATGAGTTACTACCATTTCTAATAAGGCTTAGCAGTACAGATAAATGTCGGCTCACTATTTGGCAAGCAACCGGTCACAGTTGCCCTGTTTATCTCATGTCTTATAAAGCTTATTAATGATTTATAAAGTGTTCACAACCTAATTAATGAATAAATTACAAACTATTCGTAAACCCTTTATACTGTAAGGGTAGTCTTATTGTAAAGTGGTACTAACTTTGGTAAGGTAACCATATCATTGTTGACATATTTTAGTGTCAGAGCACTGACTGAACATAATTAGATAACTTGATGCACAAAAAAAGTTTTAACAAGGGTGTAATTATTTTTTTGAAAATATGCTCAACCAACCGGTCGATTTGGCCTTTTATGGTAAACTAGCAATATGACTTTTTCAGAGTTTCAGAGATGTTTTCCAATAAAATATGGTAAATAAACAGCTAGATTCATGGTAATATTACTAAATCTAGTACTGCCTTATGAGTCTCAGAGTGAAAGAGTGATAATAATTTATATAGCAGCTTTCATGCATGGCATTCAGCCCAAAGTTGCACACAGATGAGCAAGTTAGGCCAACACAGGATATAGACATTTGCTGTTAGGCCAGTGGTTTCTTGCAAGGCCAATTCAGCATATACAGTAAGACGAGCAAGTCTTTTTTTTATTATGAAAAACACTTAACTTACTTTTTTCCATTTTCTTTTTTTTACAATTATTATTTATTATCTTTTATGAATATATCTGGTTGTATATATTGCTCATTTTCAATAAAATATTTTTTTTTATTTGAGTTTGTGTTTTATTTGAGTTTGATGCATACAAATACTGTACTGTATATGATGATTGTTGAAAATGCACTTTTACCATAAAAGGCCAGCTCGACGATTTGGTAGAGGCTCATAAAAACAAAACTGTGTGGTCAGTCAAAAAAATAAAAATAGTTTGTGGTTATTTGTGGCCCATTTGATAAAAAAAATGCAAACAAATAATTTTTCCATAGGGTTTTTCTTGGTCTGGTAGTTAAAGGGTAGGCAGTTCTTCTGCTTACAGCACTGTGCATATCAACAAGATAAATCACAGCTGATGAAGTAGCAGAGCACAACACCAGGTCTAATGGCTCTGGCATGGCCAGCATGGATGGCCCGAATGAAGAGCATTAGGAGTCAATAATGATGTACTACTGTGTCCTGGGGAAGGAGGGGGGGGCAGGTAGAGTTCTCTCACAGGGCAGATTTACTCTGACTCAGTGTACATCTGGGCTAAAACTGCAGTGTAGGGTTTCCACTGCAGTAAATACATGCTGCAGCTGTGTGCATGGATTTGTTATGCCTTAATGGAACCCAGCCGTCTACAGCAGGCTGTGACAGTGCAAAATGAGGGTTCTGTTGAGCTGTTTTGTCTTGCTCTGTTATGGCTGGCAAAAACAATGCTACGTGGCAGGGAGGCCTCGCAGGGCTTTTTGGCTCGATGAGATATGATTTGACTTGTTGGCGGATTTGTATTTCTTTTTTAAAGTGATCCCACGCGCAGCAACAAACACACACGTTCCGGACCCCTGCTTGAGCTCAGCTGACAAAAGCCTGTGTGTGTCACTTTTGCTCTGGCTGTCACCTCGCTGTCTCAGGTGACTGGAAACATGATGCCTGTGTAACATGCACATAGAGGCCCCTGTCAGACGCTAGCCATCAATGTGGCTACACACAATCTCAACTGCTTTGACACACAACCTTAACATATCATCTCTCTGTTGTTAACCTTTTTGTAGGGACAGGCGATGAAAAACATGAGTCAGCCTTGGGTGATGCCCAGCATTCCCAGCCAGACGTGAACGATGGGGCATTACCAGAGCGATTAGAAGCAGCAAATTCAATTAATCTTGACAAATCTCTGCTGAGGCAGGACTGAAGAGAGCGGCGCGCCCCCTCTCCTGGTAATTAAAATTGGCCTAGTTGAGTGACGTGTGGTGCGATGGTGACTAGGTTTTGGGATGAACAGTTTCAGCTTTCAGTCTGAATGTGTCAGGTCGTATTTACTTCAGATCAGAACAAAAACAAAGACGGCCCGCAGTATAAGTTGTCTGCATACGCTCATGTGTAGCAGCGTGGACGTGTTCTCTAGCCGAGAAGAGTGGCAGAGGACAGCGATAATTAGCTCTTCTTTGTCACCTCAGACAGGCAGGACTTTTCATCAGAGAGGGATCAACTTCCAATTTTCTAAGCCGTGACGTACTTTACACACAATCAACAAACTTTTTTCCAAACACAGGGAGGAAAAATGCAAGTCAGCAGCTATTTAATCATCCCTTTGATTGCTTTGCAGAGAGAAAGTAAGCTCCCTTGTGCAGTCAGAGGAAACCAAGGTTAGAATACATGAGGAAGGCAGGTACAACTTAGAAATGCTACCTCGACCCTCTATGAACCATAATACGGGACCAGGCTACAGCATAGAACTTCTAGAGAATAACTAACAAAGTCACGCACCTTGAGAGGGGCCGTCTGACAGCAGCTAACATCAAATGACAGACGGACTGTGCAGAAGGTAGAGGAGACTCGAGAAAAAGACGTGTTGCCACTTTTAAGGCATTGAAGAAAAAAGACACCATAGAGAAACTCTAAACTTCTGCTTATCTGTGACTGTGGCTGCAAACTGACTCAACAAAGTCTCTCAAAAGCTAATCCAAGGGCAAAAATCACAGAGCAGAGGTAGGGCGAAAAACTGAAAAAGGTGCATGGAAGTCCCTGAGTTTCTCCGAACCTCTCCATCTGGGCTGGAGAGTTGGATACTTGAATATGTGTCCAACCTGTAAAAGAAAAAAACGACAGAGACAGCAGCAGAGACTGAAGAGAGTGGTAAGATACTGAGGCAGAGTGATGGACAGAGAGTACAAATAGAAGAATAAGAGAAATGCTGCGGTGGAAGAAGATTAAAGACATCCGACTATAGATGAGATGTGAAAGAGAGCAGAGTACAGAAAGAGAGACATGAATAAAGGTGACGCTGACTTTGAGAGATAATAAGCAAGAGGAAGACGAGAGAAGAGATGAGAAGGAAGAAGAAGAGAGCATAGGAGGTTAGAATCTTGGCGCTGACTTAGATCCATGGCTCGCCTCAACAGAGCCTGAGGAAAAAGCAGAGAAAAACACCCAGTTTCTCCCACCCCCCCCTCATGCAATCAGCCCCAGAGGATCTATGTATCCCACCCCCCATTATCACCTCTTCCTGGACCCCAATTCTGCTTGTGTCTGGTAGAGGTGAGCGCCACTGCCCCTCCCCTCCAGACAAGAGTTCCTGCACAGTGAGGGGATCAATGCTGAGAGTAATAATTCATGAGAGGGAGGAGGGGAGGCTGAGCGGAGATTTTCACATGTATAAGGATCGACACAACAAGATATAATCCTTTCTGTGTCTGCTCCTCTGGCTGTGTGAGTGACTGTGCTCAGGTCCGCGTGTGCATGCTTGCTCAGGGGGAGAAAGAACGAGAGCAACTGTGTGTCCCCCTTTTGCTAGTATGAGGTACACTTGAGTGTGTATGCAGACGTGTGTGTGTAGCTCACACCTGCCATGGAGCTCTGAGCAGTGCCGTGAGGAAGTCAGCCGTTACCATGGGGACATTGAAATGTGTGCCGCTCCAGGTCATGTGGTCTAAAATAAGCCTTTTGCTGTTTGTGTTAACATTCCTATGTTCAGGTGCAACACACACACACACACACACACACACACACACACACACACACACACACACACACACACACACACACACACACACACACACACACACACACACACACACACACTGCGCCCCCTGCCTGCTTGTCTCACTGCACCCAATTTTAATTTGTATTGGAAATCAGAGGGACAGCCAAGGTGTTTGTCACCTGATAAAGGCAGCGGCATGCCCCTGGGTCAATCAGTGTCTGAGTGCAGGGGCGGTGTGTGTTACACTGCTGTGATCGCCAATAAGGGCTGACCCAATGTTTGCAGTGGGTGTGTGTGAAGTGCTTATCGGACCCTGTGCTTCCTTCCCCCATGTGAAAATCCCTCTCAGCCACTGTTGCGTTGTTCTGTCGATGAAGAAAAAGGGTTTAGAGGCCTGTGTGTGTTTGTGTGTGTGTGGATGCATGTGTGTGTTGGTGCATTGTAAGTGTATGAGACAGAAAGAAAAGAGAGAGAGAGAGAGAGAGAGAGAGAGAGAGAGAGAGAGAGAGAAAGCAGGTGAGGATGACTGTGTGTGTGTGGTTTTGTTTGTGTTGAAAAAAGCCATAGGGAGCAGGTGAGCACGTGTCAGAGTGAGAATGTCATTTTTGTCGAGGGCTTTTGGGGGTTGATAAGGGAGTAGGAGGTTCAGGGGGGGGGGGGTAAAGAGAGGGAAGGGAGGGGACGATGAATGGGGTGAGGGAGTTGGGAAGGTGGGAGGGAGTGAAAGGATCTCAGTACTCACTGTAGGGGACACACTCGTACTGGATCTCCAGGTACTTGTAGGTCCCTGGACAGGGGTCTGGGAACACGTCGGACCCCGCTACAACCACACACTGGGTGCGGTTATTACACCTGCGAGACAGGCGGGGGGGAGTGAGAAAAAGAGAGAAAATAGAGGAAGTAAGTGATAGAAAAATGACGAGTGCGAGTAAGAAAGACAAAGAGACATCTTCAGGCTCTGAAAGATGGAAGGAACGGTTGGGAAGGGAGTAATTTCACACTAGACTAGATCATGTGACAGCTGCACCCGAGGGGAGGTGGGAAACAGAGAGGCAGGAAGAGATGGGAGAACGGAGTGGGGTGAAGGGTAGAGAGAAGGAAGGAGGGAGGGAGGGGGAGAGGCAGAGAGAGGGCGAGTGACGTAAGAGGCTACTCTCTTGGGGGATTGTGAGTGGGAGCAATTAGAGGTGAGAGAACAGGGGAGGACGAGAGGGGCTAAGGCAAATACTCTACACTATACACACAAGGAAAACATTCATTTCGCACATTATACCTCAATCTAAACCGCTCGCTGCATGCCGTCTCACGTCTGCACACCAGGAAACACACACACCAAAGATATATGTCCACACACACATGCACTCACTCATTCTCAACACATCATCTCTATCCAGCTCTTAGCATTTCTCCACTGTGCTGTTTCTCACTCCTTAACTCACTCATCCTATCCGTTCTAGCAGTGTCTCTTTCCTTTACCCCCTCAATTCTCTCCCTCACCCCCTGCCATTTCCCTCCCTCCTTAGCTCTCTCCCAAAGCTAGCACCCTGTGCCTCCATTACGTGCGTGATGGATAGCTGGGAGAGGGCTTCTATTGATCTGAGCTCGGAGGAAGCAGGCGCTCAGCGCAAACACAGAGCAGCTGTAGGAAGCCCTACAAAACACTCAAAAACCCCAAACCTCCGCATTCACATACTCGCACTCACGTACACGAAATGAACACACACATATACACCACCATATACATGCACAGACACAGTGGTGTTCCACACAGAACTTCAGTATTTCACCAAGGTATCAACACCACAGGAGGAAAAGCAGGACATTCTGTTGTGAGAAAGGATCTTGTTTACCTGGCCAACAACAGGCTCTGGCTCACACTGAAAATCCCAACAGATCAATAGTTACCTTTGTGACATTATCTTGAAGGCGTCGGGCAGGTAGCACTGCACATTCTCCATCTGAAAGGGGTCTGCGTCACAGATCTTGTCATCAGTGCGGCCGTAGTTGGCCGTTTCGATCATGATGACATCGCTTCCAGGGCAGCGCAGCTCGATCGGGTAGCCTTCACACGCCAGCTCTCGACGCATCAAGCCGAAGGGCATCATTGACCGGCTCAGGGCTGGAATGGAAAGAGGGAGAGAGGCAAAGTTATTGATAATTCAATGAACCGTAATACTTTTAGGAGGCACTTTATTATTCGACCACATTGTAAATATGATGTGTAGTGACAAACGCAGGCGGAATGAAAGTGGTTCCTATTGTCCTTATGTAAAGCTCAAATAAACTATTAATGACTCGCCTTCACAGATCAGTAATGTTTCAGATCCGTTGATGCCTGGCAGTGCAGTTTTCACTTTGGAACATCACAGATCAAAATTATTGGCATGATGAATTGCAGCCATTACCAGTTTCTTCAATAAGATATTGCGGCACTTGTGAAGTAAACTGTGAGAGTTTCAAATGTTAACAAACTCCTACACACAGCCAGGCATCAGCTTCTCATACTCATCCCCTCACCAGAGAAGAACTGAGTGTCCTTCCAAGCATCCTTTAGTGTTTTCCACCCCAACGAGGTGTCAGAGCAGCACCTTAAGATTCTCTCTGAATAACAGAGGAAGTCGTGGTAGAACGAGCAAAGAAAAGAGAACTAGTGGCTTTGTACACCTTCACCCCTGGTGTGTACACCATTTGCACACCCACTGCTGTTAATAAGCCGTCTGAGAGGAAAGTCAATGCACTGCCGGGGCCAGAAGCGGGGCTCTGTGTGGGGAAGGGTCAGCAGGGACAGCGTGGTACTCGGGGTTAATCGCTGAGCCAGGCTGAGAGGCATGGAAGAGGGCTGCGAAGAGGCGCTGAGAGAGACACTTGTTGTCTTTCAAGCTCTCTCCATAACTGCATACCTATCCAACTTCTCCTCTATATTCAGTCTCACGCAAAAAATAAAATCAATACAAAATGGCAGCAGACTTTCTCTACAGCACAGGTGGAAGCAGGGACAAAGGAACAGAATTTAGGTGGAGACAGAGTGAGTGATCTGGCAGTGAGGGTGTCCGTGGTGTTGAAGGACAGCCAGTGTGTGTCCGTGCTGAGACTTATGCCAGTGGCTGCTGTCCATGGTCCTGAACTACAAAACTTATTCTGGGAAAATAACAAGTGTTGGAGCTTGGTAGGTGTGGAGCTGTCTGCTGTCCTGTAGAAGGGTGGGGTTTTGACTGAGCTCTCCTCTTCATTGTCAGTGTAGAGGCCATGACATGTATTAGGCTGGTGGGCATTCTGTCAAATCTAAACAGAGTAGTTCACTTAATCACACTGTAATTTAGCAGGTCTTTATAAACTGAGGCTTTCTCGCACAGTGCCAGACGGGCTCAGCAGCAGACTAAGGGCACTGATTCAGCCCCTCTCTCCCACCTCTGTTAGTGCTGAAACCCACAGAGCGGGGCTGTTTTCCCTCCCTGACACTGAGCTAGCACTGCTTAGGTTTCAGCCGCTGTCCATTCAGGAGGAGTGCCCATCTGAGTCAATGTCAATGTCAGTCATCCCCGACATGCTCTGCAGTGGTGCGCTACATGATTCACTGCAATCAGACTTGCTCATATTTCCAAATGCCACCAATTTATGCAGCAGGGACTTGAGTTCAGTTGTGTAACTAACGCCATTAAGGCTGAATGACTAGTACAGACAGACTTCAAATCTTTTATGCCTTGCCAACATGCAGTGTCAGTGCCAAATCACAAAGGCCTTGATGCAAAAGCGCATACTAATTAAAGCACTTGGAGATGCAAACAGCAGGCGAGGCCGGACAAGTTACTCCACACACAAATACAAAAACCCACAAGAGCAAATTAGCTGATACACGGACATGCTGGGCAGGCGAGTGTGTGCGTTCATACTTGCGTTGCATACATACACGCATACACTCGCAGTGTCTTGTAGTCACAGTGGCAGTGCATAGTGTCAGTGTGTGGCCTTGTTCTTTTAACTACCCTGTGGTGTAAGTACACAGCAGCGTACAGCTGGCCAGCTATTAGAGCCACACAGTGAGCCAAGAGGAGTGTAAAACTGAAGGGGGCCACCAGGAGTGATCAAGCTCAGTCCACTTAGCCCCCATCAGAGGGGGCAGACCACAAGTTAAACATACTTTACATACCAAACATACCTTGTATAATAACTAATCCCAAATATTCATGGCCTTGTAATGCTGTTCCCCCTGCACGCTAATGGAAATAGCTACAGTGGAAGGGTTCATCTCTTTGAAAACAGCCAAAGGGGGCAGTTAAATTAATGTATGAGCTGTTAGTTTCATTAGGAGTCTGTTTCAACGGCAAAAATTATTTCTGCATTGTTTTTGAGCGATAATTTGCTGTTTCATTTGTGGTGGTTATGCTGATCGGCTTGTCTTTGTACAGATAATTTCTGCTTGTTACCATGACTGTCATGTCTGGTATTTAGCAAGGAGATCACTGACTAGATGTTGACACGCCAAGAGTTTATTTAGTCAAGCTGAACTTGATCTTATAAAGACAGATATGTTTTGGAGTAAAGGCTCAAAGTAAATATAATTAGTGTTTTGAATCAAAATGATGCAATTTCACAAGTCAAATTTAGAGAGATTGTGATGTATGAACCTTAATCCATTATGTTTTTCAGGTTATTGTTATTCTGGCCCACTGTTAGAGTTTAGCCATAATTGAACACAGCCATTATTGAGCCAGTACACTTCAATAGTGACAGCGACCATGATAACTAGCCTATTTCTGGCAGCACTGCAACTCCCAACTTTCATCGTATTTCACCCCAACATATTTCAATGTTTGACAAGTTCCAGGTTTAAGGTAAATACAGCAGTTTATATACCGATAAATGGCAAGATTTTTGAATGATGCATTCACAAACAAGTGTGGAACTTAATTTCAGGGCGTGTGTGTGTGTGTGTGTGTGTGTGTGTGTGTGTGTGTGTGTGTGTGTGTGTGTGTGTGTGTGTGTGTGTGTGTGTGTGTGTGTGTGTGTGTGTGTGTGTGTGTGTGTGTGTGTGTGTGTGTGTGTCTACTACTATATAGTAGTATGTAGTATAGTAGTAGTTAGTT
>NW_011345497.1:12084-72112 GCF_000735185.1 Notothenia coriiceps | reverse complement strand
GTGTGTGTGTGTGTGTGTGTGTGTGTGTGTGTATGTGTGCCAGATGGCCTGAGGCCTAGCTGAAGCAGAGGCTGGCTTTGAGCTGAGATGAGATGAGCAGAGGATACGCTTGGACTGGCCATGGGCTACGATTGTCCTTCACTCTGCAGGAATCCATTAAGGTTTCAGGGTTTCTTCGGCCAACAAACACAAACACACACGTGGCCATTTAGTCTTGCCTGTCAGACTCATGATTGCTGGATGACAAAGAGTCTTTCTCAGCAGACGCCATATGTATAGGTGGATCTCATTTCTCACTGTGAGAATATGAATGATCTCCCGTGGTATATAAAACTGTGTTCATATATTTAATCACAAGAAATTGTTAACAATCCTCCCACATACTGATAATGGTATGAGCCAATTTGATAATTACACAAGCTGATATGAATATACGTGGCAGTGTGACACACACACACACACACACACACACACACACACACACACACACACACACACACACACACACACACACACACACACACACACACACAGCCTTGTGTCACTCCAGGGCAGCTGGTGTGAGGGGCTGAAGCGGTTGGCTTCATAATAGAAGTTCCATACAAATTAAGAGCAAGAGAGAGAACTGATTGGATTTGACTCATTATCCTCACACAGTAATTAAAGCCTGAGGGTGGATAGTGGCTTGGACCCTCGGACAAGAACATCTTTTGAAGAAGCTAAGCCAGTCTTTACACTTACTTGTTCTTTATTTGCCAATAAGAGTCTTCACATGTATGCTCACACACAAAGATATACGCACAAATGTTTGCCAAGATAAACCGTAATTTGGAGATGAGGAGACGTGATCTGCAACTAAGAGCTGTGACCAGCACTTGAGGAAAGTGAAAAGTAAATCTTGTTTGTTATATCCCTAAAATGTTTATTTTGACAGAAACTAAAGGCTCCATCAACTGCAGCATGCCTTCAAACATAACTGCACTTTGATTTCAATGTCTCTGACAGTTTGACCTTGGACTGTGTTATCGCAGACACTCTATAATGTGTTTTTTCAGAAATAATTGATTTAAAAGGCTTGGCCTTGCAGGTAGCACAGACTGTGATAGTGACTTTGCAATTGAGTCACAATAAGAGATTATACTTGTGGAGCTCTGTGGGCCTAAGGCTGACTTATTAGCTGGATGGCTGACTGTCTTTCTGGGGCCGAAATGTGATCAGCCCCTTCTAGCCCTCTGTCTGTTCCAGGAGTCATCTCCTAATGCTACACATTAGCATAGCACTGAAGCATGGTGCCAGAGAACATTCTCGCCAAACGGTAGTTGAGACACTGGGCATGCTTCTGACGAGGTGGGATTCTTGTTATAGCACCGTCTTTATAATGAACTTTACAGTAAGTGGCATTAAGGCGCATAGGTGAATATCTTCTTTTTGCCTGAAGATAGCAATGGAATATTAAAAAGGATACTGCATTCATCTACATATGCCCTCAAATTCAGCTATGGCCAGTAGAGTCATCTCCCTCATGAGTTTCAGGTAAATCTGGCAAAGAAGAACAAGTCATTTTACAGTCATTGGACAGAACGGAGAGGTCCCAGTGATGGGAATCCATCTCCCACACAGAATAATACCGACCAATGTCTCCAGAACTTTATCAGTTTAGCGCTGCCTGTATCTTCTTATCGTCTCATTAAGCATTTTGAGTTAGCGTAATGACTCACTGGGGCATGGCCTGTCAACCCAGACAAGCTGAGGCACTGCGGCCAGAACTGTCACATCCAGGCAGCCTTCAAGCTGAAGAGTTGTGACAAAGTGACATCCCGAGACAAACCTAAATGCCTAACATGAGGGTGCAGGGGATGCGTGCTGTGTGAGTGAGCTTGTGGGACAATGTGTGTGTGTGTGTGTGTGTGTGTGTGTGTGTGTGTGTGTGTGTGTGTGTGTGTGTGTGTGTGTGTGTGTGTGTGTGTGTGTGTGTGTGTTTGTGTGTAAATGGGTGGCAGTAACGCCGGCCTCAAAGCTAGGATGCTATCTCATCTCTTCTGACTCTTCCGCCTGTCTCCTAGAGGCAAAGGAGACGGAGGAGATGAGATGAGGAGCGACTGTATAGGGAGTCACCAGCCAAGCTATACGGTCAGAACACAAAGCAGCGAAAAAATGACACACATCCACTGTGATAGAGCCAAGTCAAGCTAACACAGAGGGATATAAATGGAAGGCAGAGCAAGTGAGACAGGGTTACAATGGAAAAATAAACCATCAAACTAGATGCTGGCAGAAGATCAACATCACAACTCTTCTTTTTGGAAGGTCACCAACATAAAAGGAGTGAGACAGACAAACATTTGTGGGAAAAAATACCTCCTTTTGTGCCCATCCAATCAGAACGGTTAGCCTCCCTCCTCAGTGACTCAGTCCCCTAACTGAACTGAATTACAGCACATCTAATAACATTACATCATTTGTTGGAGAATTAAACATGCCCCCATTGGAAATGGGATATGCACAGACCCTCATGCAACCCTTACTCATGCATTTGCGATGATAACCCCAAAAAGATTGCAGTCAGAAACAAATAAGCACTAACCCTCATCCACCCTCAACCTCAAGAACTCTCAGTGTGTTGACAAACTTTGCTGTGGAAGGGAACTAGCAGGCATAGCATAGAAATTAAGACAGGCGGTAAAAGGGCCAAGAGACACAGAGCAACACACACACAAACTTTAGGAAGGAGGCGAGACGGGACGTGCTCATACTGTCAAAACACTTCATTGCCAGCCCTGGCGCCTAATTATGCAATAAAAGCGCCTCAGCGGGGGGGAAACGGCAGAGCCCAAAATGAAAATCAGCCTGCCTAAAAACTAGGAGATTCACCCGGTGTAAAATATCCTCTATCTCCCAAGGGGTAGGAGCTGTGCTGCAGGCCTATCACAACTCCATTGTGTTCTCTGTTTCCAGCACATATCACAAGAGGCAGGCCAGCAGCAGACAGTGAGTCAGACCTAGATTCACATAAACATTGTGATGGAGTAAAACTACAGGTGATGCAGGAAAACAGCCACAGGGATGAAGGGAGAAGAAGGGTAAGAGAAGTGGAGAGGAAAGTGAGTAAGATGTTGAGATACAGAAAGAGAAGAAAGTGGTAAGAAAAAGGAGGGAGAGTGAGAAAAAAGGTGTGAAGGAGAGAGGGCTGACTGAGGGAGTGAGTACCATGCAAGGCTTCCTGTCAGAAAGATGCGTGTGCATTCAGAAGAGTTGCAAAGTCACATCCAGAGAGCAGTTAGGAAAGATGAGTGTCAAAGCCCAGCCCTGCCAGTGCATTAGACACCTAATGAACCTTCTTATACGCTAAGGCTAAGGCTTGGACGTGTGCACTGAGTGTGTGTCTGTGTGTATTTGTACCGTGCATGTTTATGAGCTGATGTATCTGTTGGGGAGCTAGTGTGCTTCATTTGTGGTGCTGCTGTACCTACTATTTCTCACATATGAATTACAATTTAATTTGGCTATAAAACACAAATGTTATCCTCTTATCTTTAAAGGCCATCTTGTTCGCCTGTAGCCTATACTGTATGCTTCCTCCACTCTGTGTTTTTATTTTATTTTACCTCAGCAACATCCCAGAATCCCTCATCCAATTCCATCCACCTGGAAACTGTCTCATTTAGCCTCCCCGCCTGCTTCCTTCACTCTCCCCTTGTTTTGTTCTCTTGTCCTGACCTTTCACCTCCTGTTTTCTGCCCTTCGCTTCCCATCCCTTACTCCTCCTTTATCCCCGCACACAGTTTTTTGAGCCTCTCCACTCATCCATCTCCCTCCCTGCGGTTCTCTATTTTCCCTTCTCTCCCCCCTCTCATCCCCCCTCTACTGCCCTTGGCTTCCAGCCGTAAGCTGCTGCTGGTAATTATAAATCTGCAGTCCAAAAAACACATGAAAAAGCAAATGCACACAGATCTCGAGCACATGACATGCTTGACACATACACACAAACACAGCCACATGCAAACAGACACACATACACACAGAGACACACACACACACACACAACACACAACATAGGCTACAAAGCCTCAAAGATACGCTGCTAGGCCCTGAGAGAAAAGGGGCAGCTATCACACGACTGCACAAACAGGAACACAATCCCCAGTCCTTAATGTAGGAGGTTGTTTGCGGCACACAAATCAATGTACCCAAATTAACACCTCGACACACACAACTACAAGCAAACACAAACGGAATGGGCTCACACACTCACAAACACGCGCACACCAACACTGTGAACAAATGAATAAACAAAAAAGGCACAGCCCCCGTGTACAGGCACCGACACATGAGAGCAGTGTGCGTCATCTTCAAAGGAAGGTTTGAAAGAACACACCGCCACTCCGCCCAGGCCTCTCCCTCCGTCTCCTGCCCGCCCCCGACTACCAATATATGTTCAAAGGCCATCCATTAACCTTTCACTCACACAGGCCTCTCTGTGATCTACTGCTCTCAGCCAAGGGCTTTGAAGAGCACATAAACCCCCAGCACCAGGGAGGCAGCAGGGGAGGTGGCAAACAACCGAAAGACACAAAGAGGCAAAAGATGAGTGAAAGAAAAAGGAAAGGAGGGAATGATAACGAAACAGATGTCGTGGTTATCATATATTAGGCAGAGGGTGAGAAAAGGGAAACAGAGCAGGGTGGCTGGATAGAAAATGTAGCAAGGCTGAAGAGGACAGAGGTGAAAGAGAGTGTGCTACTGTAAGAGAGGAAGACATTTGAAGAGGTAAAAGGAATACGAAGAGAGAGGGAAGGGCAGCAAAAAGAGGAGAGTTTGGGCGAAGGACATCACGACGCAGGATGGAATAGCAGCTTAGTTGTTGGAGGAGAAAAAACAGGGAGATTGTTTCTCACTTCTCCAACTCTTATTTTGATCCAAAGTGCTCTGCCAGATATATGCTCTGTCTGATAGCAGCAAGGGTTTAGAGCAAAGAGCTCACAAAACACACACATTAAACAATGTGCTTTACAAATGATACAACAATAAGCCGAGAGCACATAGCAAGGTTAGCGGCACTGTGGCTTTATTGCCTCCTCTAAAGATATTATTGCTACAAGGCTGTCAAAGAATCAATTCTTATGAATTAGTGAGTAGGTTGCAGTTTTGAAATGATCATTTTAATAATATAGTATTGTGCGACTAAGCATCTACTGTATGTGGAAACATTCAATATGGGATATGGTTTCAGGTCAAGGTTCTTTTAAGATCTTAACTCAACTCTTTGACCAACAATTTATGATAGCTCTGTTGTAAAAAAGCATCTGGCCTGCAATGGCATAGAGAATTCTTCATGTGGAAACCCAGGAAATATAACTACCTGTCCCTGCATTATAGAAAGAAAAATACTGCATTGAGATCAGTCCCCATTTACACATTGTCCCCATCCAAGGACACTTGAGAGACTAAAGCACTTTGTTGAGGAGATGTGTAAAAACGTCTAGCCCCCACCCTTAAATAATAACTTCTGTTCAGGGGAAAATGCACAGGAAAAAAAGGTAACGCTGAGAAGGGAAAGACAGATAAAAATGTCAGCGTGTGCTCTAGGACCAGGGGCCTTTCCACACGACTGATCTGAGAGCAAAGGCTTAAATACAGGGGAGATTTCCCCAGTCAGTTTGCTGGTGTCGTGATACAAGCTACACTCACATCAAATGCTAACACATACAATAAAATAATGCAAACACACACATGTACATACCGTGTACAAACTGTATGTACGTTAAGACAGCTCTCATGCATTACAAGCTGAAAGGACCCATACATGGCCTTGTTATGATCTGGCTTCCCCCACTGATGCACATAAATACAAACACAAGTGCACACACATGCAGAGGCCAATGCTTGCGCTATGCTAAATGAAAGCTCTGTGTCAGGGCTTCATCATGTACGGAGCAGCTGCCTGCAATGCCTGCCACATTAAGCAAGCCTAATGGGCTTTCAATGCAACAACACCGCATATGAAGGGTTGTACATTTTTGAGCATTCTGTGGAATCAGCGGGACATTTCGTTTGTCAGGGTTTGCATGTCACTCCGTCAGACAGCCTGCCGTGCCAGGCTGGTGAAGCAGTTTTGTATATGCGTCTAGGAAAATATTACTTTTTTTTGCCAAGGCAAGTATGAGTTTGCATACACCGATGGAAACACTGTCTTAGTTTAACACAGCCAAAGAGAAATGGAGAATTGCATAGTTATTTTAAGAAATAATAAGGCTGGTGAGTGTGGTTGGCGGGACAGAGCTGGAAAAAAGTATGTGTACCGAGCTCATGCTGGTAAGGAACATTTGCATTTAAAGAGCTGGATAAATATTAGAATCTGCAGCCAGAAGTAAAGTGAGGTTAAAGCATGGCAGATCGTTGGGACACCACGAAGGAGCAAGGGTACACATTAGACTGTGAAGCCATGTGTGATGATCCTGCAGGTTTCCAAATGAGCTCTGATTAGCCTGAGAGTGATTTCAGCAGCTCTCGTCACATGAAAACCCTGCCCTCTTCCTTCCGGTTCTCCCTCCTTTGCTCTTCTCTCTTTTGTCCTGCTCCCCTGATTACACCACGGTAGAATAAAGAGAATAACACTCCAGCCAAACTTTGGCGGGCAAAATTAACAGCACCAAAACCGTGTTGGTGTACATGAGCATGTGTTCACGTGCATGCCTGATAGAACAATATTTCACCTAATTTCATCAGATAAAATGTTGCGCTTAATACAGATAACAGTCAATTGATGATTAACGGATTATTAATAGTCCCAGGTGCCAGGTCACATAGATAGTTGGATTATTGTAACGCAAATCCAAAGCCACACGGTGCCAGAGGCAAATTGTGTCCGATTGTAACAAGTTGTATGCTGCTCAAATTCAATGTTACAAAAGAGGAGAAATTGATATGGGAAAAAAACATACTCAAATTAGAACTGCACCTGGCCAATCAGAGCTTACACAGAGGGAAAGCTAAAACCAATGCTGACACAGGCATACACAACACATTTTCATTTTGACCTCCCTCGCTCAGTTTCTTTGGCTCCTCCTGCTCACTCATTGGCCCCTCCCTGAGATGGCCGTGTCTGGCCCTGATGCTCCTCCCCCTGCTCGTCCTTGCTGTCCGTCACCCAGCGGCTCGTTGGCAGAGAGCTGACCGAGAGCATAGAGCAGATGGTGTGCTGCTGTCTGTGTGGCAGGCCACTAGCAGGACACCCGACAGCCCCTCCTTCCCCCCTCGGCCCTCTGCCTCCCCATGCAATCCCTGCTCCTTTCCTTTCCACATCTTCCAACACACACACACACACACACCCCCCAGCATCACTTCAGCCCATCCAGGTCACCTGCTGC
Source organism: Notothenia coriiceps (assembly GCF_000735185.1). NCBI lineage: Eukaryota > Metazoa > Chordata > Actinopteri > Perciformes > Nototheniidae > Notothenia > Notothenia coriiceps. Next base: position 64,745 of record NW_011345497.1, on the reverse strand, counting down.
CACGCTTACAACGACTAGCACACACATACCACACACACACACAGTAAAACACAAAATGTAATATCTTATGGTACATGTCACATTCAAGGAGGTCACACATATGGCACTATTACATGCACGGATTCCCCCTTATATTCTTGCCACGCTCCAACTAACATCGAAATGACAAGAGATTTTATTGACATTCACACGCTGTACCACACATAAAACCTCTCTCCGTCTCCTGTAGAGACAGTTTGGTTAATCAAGTGCAGTGTTTCTAGCCTGGTCAGCAAGTCAGTATACTTACAACCTTGATCACGTAGCTAACGTATAAATATTACATCCTCATTTGCAATAACCTGGTCAGGCCAGTTACAGAGCACAGCCAACCCTCAGGAGCTTATGTTATTCATTACAAGCTGGCTTAGTGAAGCAATTGAAATCATACACATTGTATTTATTTACTTTATAGATATAAATCAAAACTGTACACATAAAATACAGTAAATTCTTAATGCAGATAGGCAGGAATTTAATTATTAACCCTGTAAGGCCCCCGGTTGTAATTTCTGCCAAGGGAAGTTAGGTTTTCGGCTTGTTTGTCTGACTTTCAAATGGATTACTAAAAAAACAACTAGCACGATGTTCATTAAACTTAGTGGAAGGGTGTAGCCAAGGGTGTTGCACCAAATCCTGGGCTCTGTACACAAGTATCTCCCTTGAGCTTGTTAAGACAGCGAAAACCTACTGGTTACATATGAATCTTGAGATTGCGATGTATCCAATAGTAAACATGAAACGCTAGTTTCCTAGAAAATAGGCAAAATATCGCAAGAAATATGTAGACTGTCTTTTAGGTTCGTGAGGCCTCCACATGAAAGGATTCTCTTGTTTTGTAATAACTTTCAGTAGGAAAAAAACAATTTATTTGACATAGGCAGTGTTCATAAGGAGTGCTCCAGGCAGCATCAGCTGTCACTAGGCTGCGTTTAGAGACAGATCCTAGTGCATAAAGACGGACTGATCCATTATGAGACTGTCGTAACAAGGGAGAGGGACCTCAGAAAGCCTCCACTATTTATTTATTTATTTTCATCCAAAATTGGTGCCCTGGGTATTCAGTCCTACTATTCCCCTCACAATGACACCCCTGTGTGTAGCCTGAGCCAAGGAAAAACGCATTAATACATTTTGGAGCAGATCCGAATTACGGAGAGAATACACAAATTAAAAGTAACTCTCGTTAACTTTGCGAGATAGGGCATCTACTGCATTCATGTGGTGATGGAATAATCAGGAAAACAAGTTGTTATATGCTCTGAGTAATAAGATAAAAAACATCCTTTAGTATACAATGTTGTTTTCACATTACGACCTAAAACTCATAATCACACTAAAATCAGGAGAGCAACTTCCTGAACATCCCAGGAGAACCATTGGCTTGGCGGAGGTCGGCCATCTCCAAGTGCCATTCTAGTTTGAAATGCAATATTAAAATAAAATGTGTATTTGTTACACACCTGGTGAGGAAGGGGCGACATTGTTGAAAGCCACAGCACAAGCTAAGATGATACACACTGCCAGAGCCATGGTGGAGGCTAAGCAGGGGGCAAGGCGAGGGGCGGGGGTAAAGCGTAGAGGCGGTCAGCAGGCACAGGGGAGCGGGGCGTCAGGTCCTCAGCTTACACCCTCCCTGAGGGTGGTCCTGCAAGAAAAAGAGATTCAGAAAGGTAAGTGACACATAAACATTTGAATGTGACTGTAGATCCATGCAGAGGAATTGTTCGACTGTGCTGCTTTTTCATTCTTCCCCCTCTCAGTATGGCATTTGAATTAGACAGTGTTGACTAATATATATAGACATTTTTATCCATTGGGATAAACCCCTTGAGATGCACCATCTCGTTTTCAAGGGGGTCCCGACAATAGCAACAACTTAATATTAAACAAAAAGACAAAATGCAAAACATGACACACAAGACAAACCACATACAGTCTGTTAAGTAAAATTCAAGCAATGCACACAATCATTACAATTTGAGATAGTCGAGCAAATCAGTTTCATCAATATCAGTTAATAACAAGTACAGACCAGTTGAAAGTTAGATAACAATGCATGTTTAAATATACCCAATGATGCAAGAGATCTAATAGCAGCAGGTAAAGTATTCCAGTCTGTTGGGGCTTTGAAAATGAACGCTCTTCTGCCAATCAATTTTTTTGCAGAGGGGACAGAGAAATACATCTGAACAGAATGTCTTACTTGATGATTTGGTGAGTAGGGTACAAAATACTGCTTTAAATAAGGGGGATAGTTAAGATAAATGCATTTAAATATCAGCTGAAGCCAATGCGTCTGTCTTCTTACATTTAAAGAAGGCCATTTAAGTTGGTTATACATTGTACTATTCTGCATTAATCACTGGAATATGTGATAATAACTGCAGAAAACTGAGTGACTCACAAGTGGTATAGCATACTAATGGTATCACAGCCGGCAAATGGGATGGGAGGAATAGAAGAGGAGAGGAGAAGAGAGGAGAGGAGAGGCTCCCCCTGTGGTGGACAGGTATAATGATCAGACGGGGAGATCTGAGGCCATTTTGTGCAGGATGGCATAGCAACAGCTGTTACCACTACCAGCTCATCACTCCACAGTGTTTAACGCTTGATTGAATCAGACTACATATGTTTTGAGGCAGTTAAGGGGCTATATGAGACATGTGAAAATTACATGTCTTCTAAGTGAGTGTGTGTGTGCTTTGCGTACAGGCAAGCGCACTCAAAGCAAGACGGTAAAAAGTGGTGACTCAGTCAGCAGTGCCGTAGGGCTCAAACTTCTCATTTGCCTAATGAAATAAATCATAATCTGGAACTATAGTTCTGATCTTTTGAAAGTAGAAACTGCTCTTCCCTGCAGGGGGTTCTAGACTGAAAACAGTAGATATGGTATTGTTCAAACTAATACTCCTCCTGCTGAGCTTGCTGATGAAAGAGACAGATTGGACTGCATCTGTCTATATCTGTGTGTGTTCTGTTGTGTGTACACATTTTTATTTTTATTTTGAGGGATTTTAGAGGATTAACTTTGATGTCTCTAACCCTTATTCCCTTTATATGATGGATGCTAACAACATATTCTGCAAAAGGGTTATATCAGCATATATGCCCTCTTTCACAAACAGACAAACACAGGTACGAGTCAGCGCTAGACGTTTCCATATTATCATGTTTCACCAACACACAGTTATCAAATGTTAGACATCTTACAAATAATGGATATGTTGAAAAGTAAATCTAAGCCTTTACACCCACTCATAAATCAATAACACAAAAGTGCAAAATACTTTCCTGACTATATTTTATATTTAAGGCTTTTTCTGTGAAATGTAAGAACCACTGGTATTTGGTATGCAGGGCCTTTGTCAAGGTTTGAAGTATTTATATATAGTTGCACTCTTTGCTTGGACTCAGTGTTGTTGTAATGTAATACATAGAAAATAAAAAAAATCATATAAATATAGATAACACTTTCTGCACAAAGTGGTTGCCTGGAGCCTTTTTTGGCACCACACAAGCTCAGAATAATGAAAGTATTTTGGACAATAAGGTACATGACTTAAACTAATCTTAATTTTGAAATATATCTCAAACTGAAATTATACAGTTAGAATGCCTTGCAGCCAAGATGGCTGATCCTGAGTGACTGGGTGGCTCCCGCCTGTCTTTATCACCACTGATTTGGCTTCCCCTCCACCTCTCCAGCCCCTCCCCTTCCTGACCTTCTCTGATATTTACCCTTCTCCCCAGTGGCAACGCCCGGCCCGCAGCCACTGTCTTGCCTGGGTGTCGCTGTGTGGATTAGTATGTTGGATGTCGTAGAGTACGAGTAAGACCGAGTGGGCGAGGAGAGGGCAAACAGTGAAAAGGGAGAAAGAATGCAAACAGGACACTGAGTACTGTACAAAGCATAACCGCAGCAGCCGTTCTTCACACCAGCATTTATTTATATTATGTGCACAAACACACAACCTCTTCACTATTGCTGCAGCCTGCGCCTTAATTTGAGTTTGTTTGCGACCACCCTCTATGACCAGAAGCTGAGAGAAAAAGGACACGCTCAGAGGGAGGGCAGGGGAGACAAAGAAAGAGTGGAAAAGCAGTAAACAAATAGCAATAGACATGTGATGTGGTACTGTAGAAGCGTTGGCGTCAGTGCTCCCTCTCATGGCCTTTCCGCCCCCCCCTGCTTCCATTCGTGCTCTATTATCAATGGTTAGAAAAAGCGATTCCCTCCTGTGTAGTGACCGGCCGTCGTTTTTTTCCATTTCTAACTTTTGTGGTTTTAATAAGAAAAATCTGTCTTTCCTCTCCTTTCCTCTGACTGTACTTCCATCTGTACTTTTTAACAATAGCTCTCCTGTGGTCTCAGAAGATGAGGAGAGAGGAGGGAGGGCTGGTACGTGATTGAAGGAGGGAGAGAGAGAAAAAGTGCAGGGTGGATAAATTGATTTCATTTTGTGAGAAGAAAAAAAGCTAGCATTACAGAACACTATTTCAATGTGGTAAGCAGGGAGTACATACAGAGAAAAGAAGGATGTAAAAGATGAAGGACAACTGAAAATAGAGAGGAATGCTTTATGCCGTCTGAGTGACTATTAAACAAGGAACAGAAGGAGCCAAAGAAGTATAGAACAAAGTAAGAGAAGGATTGCTTTCAGTATAACGAGAAAAAATAAGAAAGAGTGGGAGGAGAAACAGCGGAAAATAGCCAAGTGAGAACAGCAAATGAATAGTAAGAAAACTGGAAGTAATGTCAAAGGAGAAAACATTGCTTCTGCCTGTGTTGAGTCAGTCTGCCTCTGGGTTGGGGAAGTTTAGGAGTCTTTGGAGGGTGTGAGAAGGGTATCTTCACCCTCTCTGCTCTCCCTACTTGGAGAATGTTACGCGCCCGAGGCCAGATGCTGACCTTCTGCACTGATCACATCCGCCATTATTATCATCACTGTTTCTCTTGTAATAGAGCACAACATCAAACCCCTACGAGACCGGAGCCCACAAAATGGGAGAACGGGCAGCAATTTATTTGCACTGGGGAAAAAGGGGACGAGGGCAGTTAAGGCAGATTAACAGTCCGTTGTATTCAAATAAAATAAAACCCAGACATGCAGCTGTCCTAATGAAGCGGTGGTGGATATGGTTGGGGGATTGGACAAATATATAATTTGATGAGTAATTATGGATATGTTGTGGGTTTCTAAGTCATTTTTGTTAATTGATTTGACTAATTCAGATGATTTGCAACTGAAGAGCGAGTGAGAGCTGCCGTTCTGAGGGCAGGGAGAGAGAGAGAGAGAGAGAGAGAGAGAGAGAGACAGCGGGGGAAACAGAGTGTCGAGTCGGCACAATTTCACATGTAACTTTTTTGCGACCAAACCAGAGTTGGTGATTGTTGGAACCGATAGAAAACTTTTTGGGTGAAATGCTGTTGTGTATTGACCTTCTGGGCCACCGTACCCATCCCTAGTAGCAGAGTTACACACACACAGCTCAGCTCAGTCATACCATTTGGGATGCTTCCCTCAGTTACTTCGGCTATTCATTTCCATTCTGCCTTGATCCAAAGCAAATAACCTCATTATCCACTTCCATTAGGATAATCACCATGATCATTACGATCTGTTTGCTTTAGCAGAGATGCTCATCGAGAGGTGTCACTAGTCCTTTTTATACGGGTTGGGGGATGCTGTTAAAAGCTGTGTGTGTTTGTCACGAGAACCATTCATGTTTACCCAATCACACACAATCATTTCTGTACAAAAGAAAGAGGTATTTAGGAACATTACCCAACCAGAATCAAAAGGAGGCAGAACAAAGAGTTCACATAGACAGTTTTTTCTGTAAAATTAGAAAAGCTGGTGCAACTCTCAGAGCTGCCACAGCTTCATAATTGCTCTCCTCTGTTTTCCCCCCTCCTAGGGAATCTGATATCAAGGTGGAAGAGTATGATAAGTGAGTCCACTCATGCATGTGTGCAAGTGTTTTACTAGTCAAAGGGCTATATATTCGCAACTGATTGAACACTGCATCTTCAAGTATATGTTCTACAAAGAGCTTTCCAAGGATTTGCATGTACTTAGCGTTATTATATATACAAATATGAGCTATGTTGTATGAACAAGTGAAAATCATGCAGGCCATTGGGGAGTAAAGCAGGGAACTCGAAAACACAAACCCACATTTATTTGGCTAGAAAAACACTTTTTGATTGATTTAAAGATTTGACAGTCATAACTTCTGTCATTCTGTTGCTTCGTGAAAAGAGAAGTCTTTGCATCCTATGATGAAGCACCAGCATTTCCCATGCTATTAGGATTGATGTTTATGCCTCAGATGCTTCAACAACAAATAGTTGGTTCAGTAGCAAAGCTCCCGCTATGAAGGAAATGATTGCCTCCTAGCAACCGACACAGTAGAGCGTGTAAAACTGAATGGAAATCACGTCTCTCTTACAAATCAGAAAGTGATGAAAACTGCTGCTTTAAATATTTGTAATCAAGTAAAGATTCAGTTGAAATAAACTTCCAACATCCACTTAGATTGGAATCAACTATAAACAGTACTTTTTTTAGTCAGTGTTGGGATTTGGTGCCAGTCAGGTCTAAGAAAGGCACTCTATTTCAGAGGAAAGTATCACTAGACTCAGTGAAGGCGAGCCATGTAGTATTACAGTTTGATGAGACTGCAGAGAACGACAAAAACGTATGCTTCGCCTGGAGGGTTCTAAGTAATTCTCCCTCTGACTCATCTGTGCTGAAGCTTTGTCACACTAGATACTCTTTTCTACTTTCTGGAGTTAAGCAGGAGGGAGCAATACACGGAAGTGTAACAATAAATGAGGATGAATTCATTAATTACTTCTTCACCTCCATAAAACTAATCACTCGCCAAACTGAATATAATTACCCTACCTTTGCTTTCGAAACGTTACAGACATACCATGAAATATCATTACCATCCCCATCTGTAATCGAGCTCTGCTGAGTGGGAGGCTGTGTTTTCCACTGTCAAACCTGCCTGCCAGGATACCGAGGTATGACAGTCGAATTTAATTCAATGATTATTCAAATTTGTCAAAGAGATGATTTGGACACACTTTCACTCTCAGTGCATGTGTGTGTGTGTATGAATGTGTGTTTATGTATGTGTGTGTGTTTCAAAAGGCCCCATTAACGCAGTGCATGGGATCAGTTCACTTTGATAACGAGAACGAGTCACTGTGCTAAAAGTAACATCAAGGGCAACAGCTTGCAAAATCTGACTCCATTATCTAAGAAATCAAAACAACATAAAGTATGTATTTTTAATATTGAATGTCCTAAAGTTCTAAACTCAGATAATAACATTATTTTCTCCTCATTTTACAATCCCACCTCTGCACACTTATTGCAAAACAAGATCACATCAATGTCACTGCAAAAAAAAGGAAAGCAATCCAGCTTTTATAAACCACTGCCTTCCCTCCTGTTATTCTTATCTTCTAGTTGGGCCTATCACTAATCTCCCTAATCCTTTTTGGTGAGGCTATCACTAGCAAAGACAACATAATAGCATTAGATATGATTCTTTCACAACAACCTGATTCTATTACTGTTGCACTAAACAGCCCACAAGGTCTCTGTCCTAGTGAGAACTATAATGTTAACAATAGAGCATTCATTCGGGATGGGATAATGTTGTTAGGCTAGCAGCGACAACACAAGCACATTCAGGTCAGATCATCCCAACACTTTCCCATTTACTGGGCTGGGTCAGTTAAGGCCGGAGCTCTGGTGTGGTAGTATCTGGCTGGCTGCAGCAGCAGGGCTGTTTATATAATGACACCATTGTGCCGGCTGTGTGCAGATGGAACATCAGAGCCCTTGTAATGGCCTGTGTATTAGGGCCAATGTGTTTGATTACTGACTCAGGGAGAGCGGGGATGGGCTGTGTAGTCAACAGGGAATAAGGCTCCTTCCAAAACAGCAACCAAGGGAGAAAAAAAACGATTTGAAGAAACAGAAGGAAAGAGGGAAGAGACGGAAAAACAGGGAGAGACTTAATGGAAGTGTGCTTTAAGGGAATGCAAATGAGACAAGGGAATCTGCAGAGCTGCAGAACACAGCGGAGGGGTATCAAACAGGGCTTGTGTTGCTGTCAAAGAGGTAAAGGAGAAGGAAGGGGGGGCTTTCACTTTATTCAATAGACACTCCTGTACCGTATTTTCTTGCTCCAGCATCCACCCTCAGCTGAAGCTCTCTACAAACCCGACCCACATCCCTCCTCATCTCTAGAGTTTACACTTGAACTATTATATGTTTCCAAAACAGAAGTAGTTGTAAAAAATAAAATAAAATGCCTCAGTGCCTATAGAGCCCTGAGTAAGAGTTCAATATTCCTAAGTAATGGTTGCGCATGCTAACCAGAGCGCAGAAGTATCTGAAGGGTGTTGAGTGTGTGTGATAACAGGGCTTCATGTGTGAATGAGTGATAGAGATAGTCTGCCCCAAGCCAGCCAGTCAGTCTGTTCGTCAGCGATGACACGCCACAGCGGAGAGAGTGTGTTCCCCGGCCCGCTCTTCTGTGTCTCCAGTTTGGTTTGTGATTTATTGTGGCGGCAGAGGGCTTGTCACTGTTCATTATTACTGATGCAACAGGAGGCAATGCCACCACTCATCAATGCTTACCCTGTGATGCCCGCCACAGCTGCCAGAGGAAGTGACCTCAGCACCCACCTGTCTTCTTACACTGGCTGCAGCCCCGCTCTAATGGGATCTAATATCTTCCATGGATAAAACCTCTGACCCACGCAGTCTAACAAATCCCTAACCAGTGAAAACAAATATTCATTAATTCAGACAGAAAATTGTAATTCGGAAATGATAAATGTGCAATGTCATTTTCGTCATCCAAAAACATGGACATCTGTTTTAAAAAACAACTATAAGAAAGTTGAGCAGCCTAGTTTGTTCACATCCGCCTTGTTTCTGCCAGTTTACTTTGTCCTCTCTCACTTTCTCCTCCGTTTCATTTCCCCCGACGTCCCAACCTCACAGTCAAATTAGATAGACTCCGTATCAGTCAACCTGCGCTGTCAACTTTGTCAGCATGAGTTGCGTTTCAAATCAATAGGAGGAAATGAATAATTCACTGTAACCATTAAGTCTACACAACAAGAGTGATAACTGCCGGCCCTGACATTAATCTCATGAGCCACCAACAATGGATTATGATATAACATGATAATGTTATGAAATTGTACTCTCTGGTGAATCTTGCTCCCTCCCGCCCTTTGCATTGAGCTGTTCCCAGATGTCACTTGGCTGTGACTGGCAGCCTGCCACCCTGAGTGCCTGTGCACCGCCAGGCCCGGCTAGATCCATCTTCATTAAGGGCAGAAGCGCTGTGAGTTGTGTGTGTTATTATCAATGTCTATTAATCTGGAAGCTCCAGCAGGGCAACCCCTGCCTCACTGTTGCGCTACGGTACACCATAGCCAAGCATACGCTATGTTGGAACACAATACGGATGCAAGCCACACAGACAGACACATGGAAAGTTTGTATGCACTTACACAAACACACACAATCCTTTTAGACTCACGCCTATCCACAACTCTAATGAGGACAGCAATAGACTTAAACAATTTGCTGATAATACACGCCCACTCCTACTGTAATTGGGGATGATAGACAATAATTACGTGTGGAAAAAACTCTATCGTAATTGTTTCGCTACCATTGGGACTCACTCAAGGCAAACTGTCAAGCCCCTCCTCAGTGTTGATGTTGGTGTACGGCAACACAAATCGTGCCTTGAGTCACATACATGTTCACACACATGCACACACTCACAAATGTACACACAGAGAAGGGCCCACCGGGGCGCCACATGTGATGTTGACCCAGTTTAGATCTGTGGCAAAAAGTAGAGCAGGGATTCAGAACAAAAAGAGACAGTGGCATTTAAAAATAGGTTGACATTCTTTTCATCTCATTGCTGGGACCCATACAATGAAAGCATCCTTCTTTTGAATCAGTGGAACCATCAACTAATTATTCTGTCACATCTTTAACCTGCCCATTTAGGGACCCACTCTCTATACAAGGTGGTGTCAGTGCAGCTAGTGAAGTCGGGAGGGTTTAACAGATCAAACACTAAATGCCTTATTGTCGCTGTCGGTCACAATTTATATCAAAAGTGTATAAAGTGAGCTTAGTAGTTGTAGCATCTACATGTAGATACTGATATTGTGTTATATGTCCGACTTAAATGAGTTGTTTCTACCTTTTTCTTATATTGGTTTCAAACATGCTTAATTCCTTTCAATTCATTTGATTTAAGGAGTGTGCTGCAGGCTGTTAGTGGAACATGAAGCTGACATTGTTATTGTGATGTGGTGCGTTCAGTATTTGTAAGGACATTCAGGTTTTGAGTCTCGGCAGCCGGATGGTAGAGAGCTGCCTTTTTATTGGATATCTGTCTATATTGATGTGATATTATTTTCTGTATTTTAATAATGCGTTCTCTTGAACATTGTGCAATTTTAACATCATTTACGAGGTTTCAAGAGAGGCATCTGCCACTTCCTGCACTGATCATTTGTCATCAATGTCATGTACGCATACTTTAAATTGTGCAAATAAATTATACTAACTGATTCGTTTTTCAGGTTACGTTTGTTTTCAGGGTTTGAATTTCTGGCACGATAACATGAGAGTGCTGTTTATTAGCAATACCACTAATGTCAGAGCTTCACACTATGCAAATGACTCACATACACAGTCACAGAGCAGTTTGCAATCAGAGCGCCTCATGAGCGTATGCTTCTAGTCTTTAATGTGAGCGCACATTAATTAAACCCCAGATTAGTGTATCTGGATTTTCATCAACCCAGTGCATTCTCTTATCGTGACAGCTGGGCATTAGAGAGCCCAATTTATGGTAATTTGAGCAAATCAGCAAAATTCCAACATTTAAGTGAATTTTCCTTGACCCTCTGTATCTGTCTGGAGTTATCCAGATGATTTTGTCGAGCATCAAAAGACCAGAGGAGCATGCTTGTTTATCTTGATGCAAACATGTCTACCTTTTCCAAATGTCCAACCGATTTGTGTTGTGCAACGGTTTGTGTTTATGTCTGCCTGTGTGGGTGAGTGATGTATCTAATTTGATAGTAGTGACCCCAATCTGCCTGCCAAGGTTATCCAGCTTCAGGATGGAACCGGTGGGCATCAGGAGATTCTGACACAGCAGGCCTGGCTGACATGCCCCAATTCTAAAGCATCGCTGTCACTCACTTCCTCTCTTGCTTCCTCACTCTGTCTACCTTTGTCACACACACATATGCAACCCCCCCCCCCATACACACACACATATATACCCACATGCATAAATGAACACTGACACTGTCCCACATACAGCCCAGCAGCCTTCATACCTACTCAAGAACAGGAAAAAAAGTCTCCACAAATGAGAGCGTGCAGAAGAGCAAGCGTGCCACATTTTCATAAGCTAAATCCTAGCTAGATGCTAAAAACTTTAATTATCTATATCCTCAATTTCAAATAACTGAATAATTGCTTGTGCTTGTATAAAGAAGTCTGAACTAAAGAAGATACGAATAAAAGAAGACCGATATGTTCATACTAGAAAGGTCAAATATCGTCTGTAAGGGAGGTAGTTTAATCATCGGACAGCAGCCGTTGCACTTGGCTGTGCTCAGCTGTAGGAACCAGGTATATGTTTGACACTAGCGTGCACATTTGCTAGAAATAACAATTGGAACCCCACAGAGAGCCTGAGGCTATGTTAGGAAATACTATTACTACTGAAATGATTGTCGAATCTCTCCCCCTTTGTTCCCACCTCCTCTTAATCTGCCTGTTTTTGTGTGCTTTTGAACAACACAAGTAATCACACAAACACACACAAGTGCATGCATCCATGCTGTGAGGTCTCGGAGGACTGATGGGCGGTGGTGGTCTGATTAAAGAGGTGCGGGGGGAGACACAGCCCAGAGCTCAGGGCCTCAGTCAGTCAGGCTGTAACAGGTGCTGCTTTCCACTGCCTGCTTCTGTTAATTACCAACAGCGCCATGCTGGAAATGCTTTGCCGCCATCCACACCAGGTGAACACACCCATTAGTGCATGGAAAGGATCCAGAGGGCCTGTGCAGACCAATACTGCTCATAGTGCGAAGCTAAGCAAGAACACACCCACATGCACACACACATGCTATAATCCCATGCACATGAAGATGTTTATTTTGGTGTTGTTGTAATGATTATGCCGTGAGACATGTTTGTACACCCAGACACACCTTTAAATATGCACATACACACAGAGCTCTGCCTCGACCCAAACTTTTTCTTTCTTTTAAAATACTCATTTTTCCCTCCATCTCCTCCTGTCCCTGGGGGCCTGAGTAAATCAGTTCATCGACACATTTTGTTCTGGTCGGTGGTCTCCATGGAGCCTCCTGTTTCATGTGACCTTTTCCCCCATCGTACTGGGAGTCTCGGACGTCTGGTCACTCTGAATCACTCCCTCCGTCTGCTTTTGTTCTGGTAAAAAGGTAAGGTAGAGAAAGGGAACCAAGTGCATAAAAGGAGATGAATCAACGGACATCTCCTGGCGCCTGCTGCTGCTATCCAAGTGAAGGATAGCACTGTTTATACTCATCCACCTTATCACCCCTCCCCCTCTTCATATCTTTCTTCAGCTTCATGTCTCTGCCCCTCCATACCCCTCACCACCCCTGGTTTGTACTCTCATGCTCCCTCTATCCCTCTGCAGTTCTCATCCTTTTTTCAAATCTCATCAGCAGATCCCAGATTGCCTCATTCCCATCAATAATGGAAGAGTTTTTGACTGAGTGAAAATAAATAACTCTCAGCCAATCAAAGGGCTTACGGGCATTCCACCAGCTTCTGGCAGCCAATGGAAAAGGAGGGCTGGTGGCTCAAATGAGATCAGATGTAAGTCGCTGCTCTGATCCCAATGAAAGGACAAGTAAATTATTCAGGTGACACTCTTTTGCTGCAAATTTCCCCTAAACTAGCACAACCATGTGCACTGAAGCAAACACGGTTATTTTTCCACACAGTGAAACATTTAAAATGCAAATAGTCATTCATTGACAACAGCTCTCCGTCATAAATTGAAACACCCTTAAAGATAACTAAACACATGCAAATGAGCTGATAAGTAGAAAATGCAAATTGGCTAATTATTTGCCTTTATATGTTAATTGACACAGTGGTTTGCTGTGGATTAATTAAATATATATCTATATATATATATAGATATATATTGTACTTTAAGTATAGAATAATCTATATAAATGGCTGCAGATAAAAGATAAGGATAGCAATTAGTTGCTGCTGGTACATATATGTGTCTCTCTCATTGATTTAACATGGCACTGACCCAGGATACAAATTGAAGAAATCTTATTCTAATGTTCATGAAGCTGAGAAGAGCTTCTCTGATTATCCACGTCAAAACAGAACGCTGGCTCCGCATTTAGAAAGCATGGGTGTGGGGGGAACACTTCTAGCTGTAAGCGCTGTATGGTTCTCTCTCTCTCTCTTTTACTGTCTCTCACCCCTCCCGTTTCTTGGCCCTCTGACCTGTGCAGGGCTCACGTTCCTGACTCCTCTCTCAGCAAGCAGCCGATCGATAGATGGATCTGACTTTACCCTGACTCAATAACCCCTCACGCACATCCTCTTCCTCGGAGGAGTGAGTGTACGTGTGTGAGTGTGTGTGCCAGTAGGGGAAGGGTTTGGGTCTGCATGTGTTTCCAAGGCATGGTTTTAGGGATTTTTGGCAGAGCTGCGCACGAGTGTGTATGTGTGGGTCTGTGTCTGCCAGCTCCAGTCTCTCACCCCAGGGCCTAGAAGTCACGGCAGTGAGAAAACAGATTGATTTCTCCCCTCCCACGCACAAACAATTAACTACACAGCGCTCAATTAGACACACGCTGGAGACGCCTTCAGACAAGCCTTTTCCTTGACCTGGGATCTGTTTCCTGCAAACTAACCTACAATGCTTGTTCCCCCAACCAAGCATAAGAGGTGTGAGAGTGGGGGAAGCCAGCGAGATTATAATAGGAAGGTGTTTATGTGCATTTCTCTGGCAAAATGATCTCTTCCTGTTGTTCATGGTACTTTCCTAGGATCATGTGTCCCAGCACAAAATGAGCGAAGATTATCTTTAATGATGTAGACGGTGTGCCGCTTCATTATCGCCAGTGTTCACACACTGCTCCACAGCTTGTGCTTCTAGCTGAGTAAGCGAAGTTAGGATGCTAATTTAAAGGCATGGGAATTCCAGTGGAGCGTAGATCACTCTGTATCAGCTGCCCTATGTCCACCTTGGGGACCCATATCCGTGTAACACATGTTGATCATCCAGCAAAGGACAAACAAGGCTGTCATCCCAACGTCAGCTTTCTGTCACTATTCATTTTTCTATGTGAAACACTCCAGTGAGCATGTCTTTCTCTGTTTCTCTCTCCATTTCCTTGAGCCAAGACATTTGTCAGAATTTCAACAGTGTCCTCATAATGCTTCAGTAAACTGACCTCTGTTTGTTTTCTGCCTCAAATATAAATGTCTATTGTTTGTGTTGTTTCAAGGAATTACAATGCAACAATTTCCCACCCTTAATTCTTAACCTAAGGTCAGTCCGATTATTCCAACTGTTAATGTAATTATGTTTCCACCTATCATTACATCTTCCTTTTCAAAACACAGTCTATAATAACTTATCCTTGCAATTCTAATGAAATAGCCAATGCAATGAAAAAAATAATAATCCTGCGTACAAGTAGATGTGAACTAAAATAAGTATTTATTATTAAAAGTAGGAAAACAGGTCATCAGCACTTTAAATTGAGCTGTGACAATTATTTCCGCAGATGCTAGAGTTGACATTAATTGTGATCCACTGCTGCATGGCCAAGTCATTCCAGGCTTTAAGTGTGTCATTCATAACACGGGCTAAGGGAGATAATAGAATTCTAGGGTGTGTGTGTGTGTGTGTGTGTGTGTGTGTGTGTGTGTGTGTGTGTGTGTGTGTGTGTGTGTGTGTGTGTGTGTGTGTGTGTGTGTGTGTGTGTGTGTGTGTTTATGAAAGATAGACTGGAAAGAGCTAATGAGAGGGAGAGAGAGAGAGAGAGAGAGAGAGAGAGAGAAATTCATAGAAGTACAAGCTCCAGTGAGTGTTAACATTTCTAATTATCTCACTGTCAAGTCTGGAGGCTAAGAAGATAACACCTGAAGCCACCAGGGCGGCAAAGCGGACACACACACACACACCCCCCACACACACCACCCACACACCACACACACACACACACACACACACACACACACACACACACACACACACACACACACACACACACACACACACACACACACACACACACACCCCTTCATGCACAGCGTTTAGATTTGTCTCTCTCTGCATGAATGCCTCCACCTCTCCCTTTCTTTTTCCCTCATTTTATTCTCTTTGTTGCACTCACACTCTCCGTGTGAAGTACATGTGAGGTCTGGCTTGTTGGCTCCCCCTGTTTACCTACGTAAGTGCTGATGTCAGGACGTTGGCCTTATATAGACAGGCAGGGCCAGCAATACAGTTTGTTGCGTGTTCCTACTGATGTTTATCCTTGTCATGCTTATTGAACACGGCTTATGGCCTGTGTTTGATATTAAATCCCATGCTGAGGGGCTAGCTGGTTGTTCCACTGATCAGATAAGCACCAGAGGGAAGAAGGGTGGATTTAACTGGTTTTAGTAATCACAACAGAACATCCCCCCCCCTCCTCTAGCACGCTACTGTACATCTGGTGTATTTGCATTCATATTGTACGGTAGTTTGGTTCAGCTACCATATAAATGTTATCCCCTTTTTCTATGAAGCCTTAGAAACACCAAAGTACTGCATTACTACTATAGCTTTCACCAGCGTCGACAACCTGCTATATTCTACAACTCGCTTACGGGCTGATGAAATATTCACAGACCTGAGTGTTACAGCAATATATGGCGCTGTGAAGCTTTTTAAGGTCAACTTTCACTGAGAATGTCACCTTTTCCTGTTTCCCCTCTGATGCCCTGCAGAGGGCCTTTCGGTAGTGACAGCCGTTCTCCAGAGACTTCCTTCTCTCTGTCACCCAGTCGTTCTCCACCCCTCTGGCCTGCTAACCGCAAGTGGTGGAAAATGTTCCTAGCCAGGGTGAATAGTCAGGGTGACTCACTGGGTGTTGGAGAACTGGCTTGTGCTCTTTGAGACTATTTAACATTATAGAGGCATTTGCAAGGAGATATTAAACACATTAGAGTTAACAGAGTTGTCAATCATGTTGAATACAGCATTTGCCTCATGCCCTTACTGAGAGGGCTCCATTGCCAATGCCACAATCTGCAAAGTGGAACTACGACAGAGATTAAAAGTATCTACAGTACTGTAAACACACAAAAAGCAAAGAATTGTGCACGAGACTGTTCATATATGAATAAAAGGGAGCTTGTGCACAGGCCAACAGATCCTTCTTGTCAGTAAAGAAGCGTAAACACAATGCTTCCCACATAAGCAGGCACACAAATCACAACAGCCTGGTTTCAGTGACCCAGCATCCTGGTCAGCAGCACAGTTCGCCCCCTCACAACGCTTCATCCAATCAGCTGCTAGCTAAAGCCTGATAGTGTGTTCTGTGCCACAACCAGCGCGCTTCACCAGCACAGAGGTCTGATGTGATTCATGGTATTTACCCCTCCCTGCTCCCATGGAACCCAGAGCTCTGTTGCTGTGACATCACAGCCAGGGCCCTGATTGGTCACCAGATGGCTGCCCTGATTGGATTCTGGCCCAAACTGTGCAGGCTGAATCACTGGCTCAGTGCTGCTCTGGATACTGATCCAGCCCACCTGCGCAGCGCAGCAAACACACACATAGAGCCCACACTTTGAGACATGGCCACATAAGTAAAGACGCACCAACAGAACAACTATCAATGACATTCAATTAAACATGCTCATTCATAAAAATAAGTCACTTAACTGCCAACAACACCTTCTTTTCCTCTCAATCTGTCTTTACCTTTTATATGTATTGTCAATTGATTTTAAAGCGCCACTTTTTGAAGATTATGGCCCTTTAAAATCGAAGTGCCCTTGTTTAACTTAGCTTAAACGACTCTACCTCTTTGCTTCGTGGGTTAGGCCCCATTTCAACATTTCTGAGCACTATCCTGGGAGACATAAAGCGAATGAGAAAGCAAGGGCATTCGAAAAGAGAGAGAGAGAGAGAGAGAGAGAGAGAGAGAGAGAGAGAGAGAGAGAGAGAGAGGTTTGCTGTGCTATGTGTCAGTCTCTGTGTGTACCAAGGCTTTTTACACATGTATCTACTTTCATTCACTGTCTCACTGTTTGCCTATGTGAAGCAATAAGTAGACCTTAAGTGCAGACATTCTCTTTTAAATACACTACAAATGGACGTTAGCTTCTACTTGAGACTTGAGAGGCACTCCTGAAGCTTTCCTGATTGAGCCATGAAACCGGAGCACTCCTCTATTCCCTCCCCTTCTTGTGTTCCCAAAGGGATGCCTGCAGCATGCTGCTCTAAAGATACCCATGGCACGCACATCCGCACCAAAAACAGTCCCCTGAGGACAGCTGCAGGCACACTGCAGTGTCCGTACCTACATCCAGACCTTCACTCCACTACTACTGAGACCAAGAGCTGCACTACACATGTGAAACTACCACACACTCATCTTTCTTATTTCCATAATATATAATCCTCCTCAGTATTTCTTTCCAGTTTTTTCAATATCTTCAGTTTTCTTTATCCACTTTAGTCTCACTCTCTAGCCCGTTTCCTGTTGTACCAGCAAGCTGATCAAACACTTGCATCTGCAGCTTTTTCAATCCGCCCAGAAGCAAAAGAGAGAGCTGCACAACCGTCTCGTAAGCCTAAAAGAAACAGAAGCACAACATTTGGCAGTGGGACAAACCCCCTGCTGCACCTGTGCCCGTTCAAGCAGATCAGTCTTTAGCTGGGGCTGCCTGCTGCCCCGGGGACAATGAGAGGGGATGGACGGATGGACCGAGGATTTGAGAGGAGGACTTGGACACCGTTCCCCAAACTGTGTGCCAGCGTTATGGGTCGAGTGGACCAAATGTCTACTCACTGGCACTAACACACAGCTGTTTGGTGATCTGCCTTTGGGCCAGCCCCACACACACTCGTGAAGAGGAACACATTCAACATCTTGTCCAACATTGCCATTTCCTCTTTTCTCTAGACGATAAAAGCAAAAAGGGAGAAAGGGAGGGTGAATAAGGAGGGTTCACCACAGTTTGCAAGCACTGACAGGGTTTGATTTAATATAGCTATAAACACGAAGTAACAAATTAGAAAACTACCACAACGCGACTGCACCTCCATATACACCGCCTTGCTTTGTATTTTAATGCATGCTGGCGAGGCTTCAGACCCATCTCGCGCTCTTTCCCCAAGGTCGTCATTACAACAGAAAAAGCTTTGCTCTAAATTCAGAGAGAAAGCGTTCCCCCTGGTGCCAAACACCCGCTCCCCTTTCTTCTAATACTTAAGAAAGCTGTTGATCACACCTGTTCCCGCTTCATCCTTGGATGTGGGAATAGCGATGAAGGGAATGGCGCTGAATGTGTCATCTGCTTAGGAGCTGTGACGCTGCGTTTCTATGGCAACGCTCCGCCCGTTGTTACAGTCACTTTGCCGTCTTGTCTTTCCCTGCCAGCTTTTTCTCCGAGACAGTCTGGGTCCTGTGAACAGGGCCTACAGGAGTGGACTCTGGAAAGCAAGCCAAGAAAATAGGGCAGGCTCAGGTCTCTCATGTACTACGCACCTGATATTGATTTCTTTTTTCCCCTAATGTTTTTGTTCTCTCTCTGAACTTAGCTATTAAGGCTAACATGAAGAATGTTGGAAGCTCATGTGCTATTCAATAACCAGACCTTGTTGATCACAAAGGAAGATTTCATTCATGACTACATTCTCTTATTGAATATGAGATATGTTTACCTAATTGTGCCCATGTTTCCTCTTTATTAAATGAACATAAGAGCCGGTTGTGAGTCACACCATCCCCACGGAGCCGGTTGTCCTGCAGGGACGTCGATCAGCATGGTGACAAACTGTTGTTCCGATCGATAGGGGCCATTATTGATCATTCGTTGATGATCAATGTCTCCTTCTTGTCTGTATCATTTTTGCAACGGGTGACATTAATGAGCCCTTGTGCTCTCATTATCCCAGCCTATATATACTCTCACTCTCTCACACCTTGTGTTTGGCACTCACACATACTGTACTATAAGCACTCAGGCACACAGAGGGATGTACAATACCTAATGTGTCATTTACTTAATTAGATCACACATAAGCGTGTCCATGTATGTGTCTGTTTGTGTGTGAATGTGTGTGTGTGTGTGTGTGTGTGTGTGTTTGTGTGGGTTCATATTCACACATATTCACAAAGCCTAGAAAAGCAGAACTCTTGCTGTGGAGTCCGTGGCAAGATCTTGCTGTGGAGTCTGCAGAATGATAAACCGGACCACAGTCCACACAAGGGAGAGATGGAGAGTAAGACGAGCAGCAGTAGGAAAGGAGAGATGAGAGGGGAGGCTAGAGAATAAGAGACCAGTGGAGAGGTACACTACCCATATCACTTTTCCTTCTTCCCCTCTGGCCCTGGAGCTTCACCGGTGAGAGGGGAAGGAGAACGGTGCAAGTAAATGAGAGTCGGGGAAAAGAAATAGACTGGTCTGTGAGGCTACAAAGTGCGTAGGGGGAATGGCTGATGCAGTGAAAAGGGGAAGCTGGGCAGAGACGACCACCTTATTAAATCATTTACGCCTATAACTCCATATATAGTTGCATACATAGACATACTGAGTGCGTAAAACCCACAGTAATAGAGACATGAGGAGAAAAGACGAGAGAGACAGCAGCGCAGAGGGGAGCCTGATGGGAAAAGACAAAGATGAGGGGAGGGAGGAGGGAGATCTAGCACATAAAAGAGTTGTAATTTGCCTATAGCGAAAGAGGAGAGTGACAGATAGTGGAAAACGAGTATGTTGAAGAGAGGAGAAAAAGATGTGCTAGGGAACGTGCTGGTAGGTTAGAAAAGGTTGAAAAGGAAACAGGGAAGAGATGAAATTGGGAGAAATGCAAATGTGGGAGGAGAAAAAGAAAGTGAGAAGAGTGTGTGAATGTGAGAGCTGCTAGGCCTTCAGGACATAACCGGGGGGATAGAAAGATAGCGGTGCAGAGTGAAAGGAGAGCTGATGAAGACGGAGGAGGGCCGGGGTGGGGAGGGTGGTCTTTAATCAAAATGTTTTTCAATTAATTTTACAATTAGGGTGCTGCTCGTTAGCTTTGGCACACACAAGAGATGACATTGCTAGCAGTGCTATGCGTGTCATTAATATAATGATGACAGATTGGCGCTCCTGTGGGACTGCCTCTGCTCCGTGACAGCTGGGCCCTGCAAACAACGTCACCTGACCGGCATGACATCACCTAACCCTGATTCAACATGGCTGCCAACGGTACAAGGGACATGGCCATTACACAGCAGCTACTGCACACCCACTTGGCTCTGCCAGGAAGGGCAACGACACAGACAGAGAAGCTGCTCCTTTCAGTCTCCCTCCCACCACCCCTTCCTCAGTCATTCATACAAGGACATAAGACCAAACAAACAGTGGAAGGAAATACACTGCCTCCCTCCTTTTTTACAAAAAATACCCAAGGTGCACTTGTGTTACGGTATCGTACTGTATATTGTCTCACAGACAATCAATCACTTGAGGCACAGAGCACGCACACACACATCCACATACCACACACTCTGCTGGAGCCTGACTCTCTTATACACCGTTGTCATGGCAACCCCATTAAGGGAGGACACAGGCTGCAACTCTGGTGAAATCAGCCCGACTCTCTTCTACCTCTCTCTCTCTCTTTCTTTCACACACACACCTTCCTTTTCTTTCACTGCCAGCCATTTCTATTTGTCTCCCTCCATTACTTTCTCTTCTTCGCCCATTGTCCTTCTCCTCCTATCCTTGCATCACCCTTGGCGCACCTCTCTGCCCGCCTCTCTCCATTACCCTGCTACCTTTTCATCTTCTCACCTACCGCCTCCCACTGCCCAGGCACATGTAAATATGTCATTTCGAGCCACAAATCCTCATTGTGTTTATATGTCTCACCGTGTTTGGTCTGCACCCACGCATTCTGAAGACCTCTGTCTGTCTGTCTGTCTGTCTGTCTGTCTGTCTGTCTGTCTGTCTGTCTGTCTGTCTGTCTGTCTGTCTGTCTTCCCCTCTCTCTCCCATCTATCCTTAGAGACCCAGAATACATTTGTGGTTGAGGATAGCACATCTTTTCTTGTGCCCTCTCCAATTAAAGGGGAGATTTACAGGGGGAATCAGTCAGAGGGCATACTTGGAGGACAGCTTTAATAAGGGCTCAATGCTGCACCCCTCTCTTTTTCATGCTCTCTTTTCCTTTCTCTCCTTAAGAAGATGGCTTGCCATTTAGCAGGTGCAGGGACAGGAGACAGGAGAACAGGTAACATGATAACCCTTCGTGATAAGAACATTAAACAGTGGCCCAGCCGTTAAAAGCCAGCCATCCAACAATAATCAATGCCAATTTGCAGGTGCTATAGCATAGTTAAAATAACCCCAGAAGAGAAAGCTGAGGAACTTAACTTCTAAATCGGATATTGTTCAAGCTCATGCTTTGAGACTCAGCTGCCACATTAGTTCCAGCAGCCATCCCATCCATCTTGTAGCTCACTAGCAGTTGGTGGGCTCACTGTGCAGCTTCACAACGTCATGATATTGATGGCTTGCTTTAACAAATAATTGCTTCTTGTTTAGAAACTATGCCAGTTCAGGAAAGATTGCTATAGAAACGCTGAAATTGTCCCTTTCCTTCATACTAATCGCTGTTAGTGCTCAATCCTTTGAGCCACCTGTTTGCCACAAGCCAGAGCATCAAGCCTCAACCCCCACCCATCCTGATCCACTCCAACTCACTTGATGAGCTAGATAACACAGTATGGTGGAGAGCACACACAGGAGGCCCCCCTGAGAAATAATCTACAGATACAACGAGTGAATACTGAGGATAAGCAGCAGGGCCCAGGGCTAGCAGGCGGCCTTCATGATGAGAGGAGAGGGAGAATAAAAGAAAGAGGGCCAGAGATAGAGAGAAAAAGAGAATTTGGAGCAACATAGGAAGTGAGTAAAGGAAGGGGAGGTGGCTGAATGAAAGGGAGATTGAGAGGGAAGGGAAGAACAAGTGGGGGGTGATCTTCATTAAAGGAGGGAGAAAACGGAGATAGGAGGATTGGAGAAGTAGGGAGTGAGTAGGTGGTAGGATGTGAGGGCAAGAGAGTGGAGAGGAAGGAGCATTAGAGGGAGACGGAGGCATCTGCTGCTTCTCCACATGGATGTTTATGCAGCCTGTAGCTTCCTGGGAGACACATAGTAGAAGTTTTCTCCCCAGAAGCTGCCGCTGACATCACTCTTTGGGCCTGTGTGTTTGGGCCTGCATACATTACTGTTCTTAATAGTTTGTATTACATACTGGCCTAGTATGTGTGCCTGTTGTGTGCCTGTACCAGTGTACCGGTCTCAGTGTAGCATTGGTGTCCTTCTTGCATGTGTGCTTGTTTTCTCTTCCCAAGCTCAGGCTATGTTTCAGTGTACTGTAAAGCAGCAAGACCCCTTTAGCAGGCGGGTGGTTTTGCATAGAGGGGGATGGTTGGAAGTGGATGGAGAGAGAAAAGTTCAGAGTTTATATTTAGCTCAATACAGTTGGTAGGCCTCTAAAGATTCAAAGCCCTGCTTAATACTTATAGTATGCACTGTTAATACACACTAACCACAGAGTAGTTGAATCTGAGCACAGACACCGTGTTCAGGCTAACTGCAGCTACAGCCTGAGAACTGCCTCTCAAAATGGAGAGGCTGCTACACGGAGCAGAGAGCCTCGCGTTGCAGTGTGGCTGTTATGAATATTTGAAGCAGCCATATCGCTAGGCTCCTGGTTGTTGCTTGAGGGGGGAAACATGGGCGCGGGCACCGAGTGGTTGGCAGTGCAAAGAGGCGGGGACGGAGGGGGGTGGCGGGCAGTGGACGAGGCAGCGGCCCATCCTGAGGCTGGCAGCAGGCGCTCAGTGAATGAAAGCAGGGCAGGTCATGTGTGGGTGGGGAGGCGGGACTCTCCTGCTGCTGAGACAGATGCCACGGTTGTTTGGCTTAATTTCTTGTGCCAAGCACCACCCAGCACTGGCCAAAAACAAACTCAAATGCTTGTGGCCAGTGTATGTGCTTGTATGTGTGTCTGTTTATGTGTGTGTGTCAATAAAAAGAAAGAGCACTGTTTGATTCAGTATCAGGCTCTACCAGGAGCACACACAAGCACAGCAGTAATCGTTTACTGTTCAATTCTCGTCCACCTTCCTCTGTTCTCTGAGTGTCTTTCTCAGTCCTATCTCCGTTTCCCACCATCCATCTTCCTGACTCTTTCTAGTCTGTCTTTCTCTCCCTCTCCATCTTTACGCCATCTTTCCCTCTGCAGCAACACTGGCTCTCACTGCAGTAAAAAAGGGAAAAAGCTATAGAGAGGGTGGGAGTGCAGGGACTGAAAGAAAGAGAAAGAGAAGTGAGAGATGTAGAAAGAGCAGTGTGGTATTAGGCTCAGTGTTGCATTATTGGCTCTGGTTGATCTGATCAGAGCAGATTACAGGAATACAATACTCACAAATCACCATTCTGCCTCTTGAGCCTCACTCTCTGTCACTTGCACATACATACACACTAACTCGCTTCTACACAGACACACACCCTTCCCTGAGACGACACCCACACCTGTAGCCTGTCTAGCCATTCTGTATTTGCTGCTCTTTATGCCCAACATTCCATACTACTTCAACACTTCAGCATGCACGTCATTCAACACACCGCTGCCTTCCTTGACAATAATTATCACCAATGCAGCAAGACGTAATTACCTCTCAACTAATAATTAGTTGCAAAAACAACCATGCAACAAAAAGGTTCCTAAGGCTGAATGTATTCCAATATAGCCCTATAATGTGTTCATTATGAATGAACACTTATTTATTTTCAACCACATGCCGGGTAGCTTTTTCTGTCTCTGCACTCCTCCATTGACTTCTCTTATCTCCCAGCTGTGGTGGAGGCTGTTGGGTGTGGGCGTGGAAGCAGCCTGTGCCAAGGCCAGTGCGACATGTTTTGACTATTACTTAGACATTAATTCAAGTATTGATCATGTTTGTGTTAAAAGTGAGGCAAAAGAGAGCAGGGAAGTCAGAAGAAATCCAAACAGAATTAATCAGAAACAGCAGCTACCATTGCCATTCAGGAAACAGAAATGTTGCTTGCCCACAAGCGTGCACAAACACACACACTGCTCATGTCTTAACTCCCAAGGACGAACACATAATACACACCTATACAGCCAAGCTCCCAGCGCATCTTACTGACAAACACACACTGACACACACAGCCACCGCTACATTCATTTCATCTGCAGCACAGCAGGTCTTTTTATGCCAATCCATAAACATCGATTCACACTTTGATAGCACTTATTAATTTATCTATTTACTCATTCAATCACTTATACATTTCACATCAAATAAGTGCCATCTGCTGAGGCTGGAGTCTTGTAATTGATTTTTTTTTTATTTCACATTTATTTGTCACAAACATCCGAGCAAAGTTTATATTGTTCGTTACGGAAGGCTGTGTACTAGTTTGCCATCAATCAATAGAAACATTTTAGAAACATATTATGGACTGAAGCGTTGACATCTTGCAATCGTAACTTTAACTTTTTGTGAATGTAAGACTTTCTCAGAGAAAAATGAGCCAAACTAAAGCACAAATGCATTACGGTGCTATAAGAAAAAACTATAAACTTTTGCATTACGGTGTATACAGAAAATAATAAAACTTTTGCGTACTGTGCATCGCATACCTGTCTGGCCATTGTGCACACACTTGAGTAAGCCATTGTGCAGCACACTTGAGTAAGCACACACACACACACACACACACACACACACACACACACACACACACACACACACACACACACACACACACACACACGGTACAATTGTGAAAGCACTAATAAAGCACATCATGATGTCTGGGTGGTAGACAGGCTTCAGAGGCAACAACGGTAAAATATAAATTCCATTTAAGACTAATCCTATTTCCAACCTCTGCCGAGTCTCACTGCTATTGTGACAGTCAAGGGAATCTGTCTCAATTGTTCCATTGCAGGAATTGATGGTGAAACACGATATACAGCATAAATAATGGAGCCTGATCACCAAGAGACAGGCCCTGAAGGAGACTAGGACAGGGTCAGACAAGCATTCTGCAGCCAAGGGTGGTGGACAAGGCATGAGACAAGGCCCAGCAGGACAAGAAGGTGAGAGGGACAGGCGAGCAGAAAAAGTGAAAGGCTGGGATAGAAAAGGGAACGGTAAACAATCCGTCTGCATTTATGTTAGGCTAATTCTCTTGACATTAAACAGGCAGTATTGTCTAGGTGCTGCCATTACTGACAGAGATGGGGTGAGCGGGGGGGGAAGAATTTGAGTGTAGCACAGGCTTCAACACAGACAATAGCCTTGTCCCAAATGTAAATCAACATGCCGCCAGTGTCACACACAAAAACAAACGTATACACATTATTTGGCGTTGAAAGTGAATCGCCATTGGCATCCCAAGAGAAAGAGAACAACAATAAATGATGTTGCCGCTCTCTAGTAACAGCCTCTCTCTAATCGAGCACTGGTATCACTTAGCGTTCCTCTCCCGTCGAGAGTAAATATACTCATCTGTTACACGAAACAAAATGGTTCCTGTGTACAGCGTGCCAGGGAATTTGGGATTCTTTAATATAATTAAATCGGAACTAAATATGCAAACCTTTATTTTGGTAGCGCAATGAAGACAAAAGGCCTCATGGAGGATGCTCCCTGGAAGGAACAAAAATACAGCGCTATCCCACTCGCTATATTACACAGGATATGAAATGAGGCATTCAACTAAAGCTATATTTATGAGCCAAGACACTGAAAGCTGCTCATGTCCAGGGCTCATCTCAAATGATGTAGAACTGACGGGAGACTGACACATAGATAGATGCGCAAACACCATCCACCTACTTTACAAATTTGCATTCATTTCACATCCAACTCGAAATTCACATCCAATTTTACAGTCAGTTCACGTCCAAGCTGGCACTCAAATTCAGCCACTTGTGCATGCAGCCTGTAAACGCGGGTCAGTGTGGTTAAAGCTGACACTTTCTGTCAACACACCCATCACTAACCCCCATTACTCGCTCACTTAGTCTCTTCCATCAAGCCTCACTCATTCACTTGCC
Organism: Notothenia coriiceps; assembly: GCF_000735185.1. Taxonomy (NCBI): domain Eukaryota; kingdom Metazoa; phylum Chordata; class Actinopteri; order Perciformes; family Nototheniidae; genus Notothenia; species Notothenia coriiceps. The sequence continues at coordinate 38,213 of NW_011345497.1, read as the reverse complement.
TGCACGCGCAGACCCGCACCAACGCCCCCGCAATCTCCAGAAACATACACAAACACACAGCTATCACTCGCTTGTTTGTTCAGCAATTTGTTCATTTGCTCAGGCTGTCACTTGATCACAATATTCTCACCCACTCATTCGACATTCATTCATTGTCACAGCCACTCATCTGGTCCCCCGATCTCTGCCACTACTTCTCAGTCACATGCTCGCTCTTGCTATCGCCCACTCCATCCTTCTTCTTCTCACCTATTGTTCCCGGTCACACACTTTTTCTCTCACTGTCTTTCTCTCGCACTATATCTATAACACAACGCACATCCAATCTGTCCCTCCTCTTCATTAACCCCCTGGATGATACAGTCCCTCACCTCGCCCCACTGTTCATCCTCCATAACTCTCCCAAGCTTGGACTCCTGTCTCCCTCTCTGTATAGATAGCCTCTACCCATTCCAATAAAAGATTTAAGAGCTCCTTTAAGTGCTAATCAGGTTGTCATCCGTGCAGCCAAAATCAGAGGCTTGATAAATAAAGGCTCGTCTCTGTTGGCTAGCGGCTCACTGTGTTTAAATAGGTGACACCGAAGTGCATTCTGAGCACACCGGATCGATGCCAGAACCCCTGGGGTCCCCTGAAACGGTGAACAGAGACAAAGCTTAGCGTTCGATAATAATGCAGGAATAGGCCGCTTGCTGCCTACTTCAGAGGAGCTCTCCCTGGGCCTGTCCTCAACTCCCCGGACTTTTTTTTTCTCATCATGACAGGCCTTTCCAACCCGGCAGTTTGCAGAATTGCATAAAAATAGAGACTCAAAACCCTTTATTTACTTACATTACATGAAAGGTTAAGCTGTTGCACTGAGGGAAGTGCATTAAAAAACAGACATAACAAGCACTCCTATCTTCAATCCCCAACCAGCACACTCTCTGCTGTCCAATCATCCCATCACCTCCCACTACGACCAATTTACCGCTATGCCCAATCTCTCCTTTGCAGTCAGACTGTTCCCCGTCACTTAAAATGGCACATCACCAGCTATCGCAGTCGCCCTCTACGCCATATCACCAAAACTCCCGCCCTCGTCCAATATATCCAGCATCGAGCCTGGCTTGACAGACATGTGCTATCACTGACCCATGCTAGGACAGTACTACAACCCGATGCTCCTCATTAACTCTCCTTAGGCCCCTACCTCCTCTCACCTTGCGTCCTTCCATTAAAGCTCTACACCCTATGATGGAAATATAAAAAGGTCCACCTCTCATTTGGTGGTTCTTTTCCCTCTCTTTGATTTTCTGTCCATCAAGGGGGCGTGGATTAGCAGTCCCTTGTTTATCTGCTCGTCAGTTTTATCTATCTATCACTAAGCCATCCACTGTGCTGCAGCGGCCTCAGCACTGCATTAATCCCCTATCAGCCAGCCAGCCATCCATCACCCTGCTGTCTATCACGTCAGATCCATCATCCGCCCATCTGTCTCATACTGCCCATGCTCAGAGATGATCTCTTTCGGAAAGCCCCACCGGCGAGTTCCAGAGGGTGGAGGGGACAGAGTCGCAGGAGGAAATGAGGGGGAAATGCAAAAACAGAAGACAGAGGTGAGGGAGAGAAGATTATATGCTGCCCTTCCTCCCCTCCCCCTCTTTCAGTCTGCATCCAGCTGAAAACGTTCTCTTTATGTCACCACATGCTTATTAACTGGCGTGTTTGTTTCCTTGTAATTTGTTTGTTTTCCTCGCATGCTAATTCCAGCCAGTGGGAGAAGTGCAAGTAGAGGGGGAGATAGCTGCTGGGGACGGGGGTCATAAATCCCCATGTAGTGAGAAACACGGCCCCCATCCTTCTGCAGCACGTCAGAGCAAGGAAGGGATATTGTCTAAAGCCTCCAGCTTTAAAACAACTCAATATCTCGGTTCATCAGAGGTCATTTGTATTTCCATCCATATCTGCTAGCATCGGAGGGTGAGTGAGGGGGGCACACGAGCAGGAAAGAAGGTGAGTGTAGGGCAAACGTTAGTACACTCACAGACGAAGGGGAGTCCACACAGAAGCATGTACGAGGGCAAAAGAGTGTAAACAGGCACATATTGGGAGAACTAGTGAGCACAAAGACATTTAGTCTGTAAATGGCAAATGGTAGATAAGCAAACAGGTATTTATATGGGCTGAAGTCACTTAATAATTTAGACTAGTTGACAATCTGTGAGGGCAGAATAAACTGTTACAGACAGAACTGGCTGGGTACAGAAAATATGCTAATCATATTAAACCAAAAAACAAGAGTTTATGGGGAGAGAGGGCTTTATGATATGAAGTCTTGCAGATATTCAGATTTGTGTGGAACTGTTTGTTTAAATAGACACTGTAACCTGTTTACCACCTCAAGGCGATTGTACGATTATGATTTGCATACACTCGATTTGCTGGGTAGCCAGTGTTTACATGGTTTGTTTGATGCAAAGTAGCCGAGCAAAAACATTTTTTAACAACAACAAAAACCGGAGGGAATGTGTGTCTATGTTTTATTGGAATGATGCATTTACAGAGCCCTGTAACACAGGCTCTGTCACTTGCAGAGTTGGTTGTAACATAAAAGACGCTCCGCTGTAGCCCAACATTCCCCTTTGTCTGCCTTTGTTTTACACCGCTAGCCATGTCGGTGTTTGTACAAAAACACTGCTTTGCACAGAATAAAAATCCGAATACAGATGTATGCCAGAGTAGTGCAAAAGGTTGATTTTGGAGTCAAACAATTGAGTTATCCCTACTTTCGTTCTGGATTCAATTCTACTGAGATAATCATGTTAACACGTTAACATGACTGCTGCAATTATTTGAGTACTGCCTTAATGTGGTAATAATGAAGTTATTGGCATGCATGTCACCTTTGAAGTAGTTATAATTCATTTATAATCAAATTAATTATGTAAAAATGCTGCACAGTTCTGAAGGTTAATGTTTCCTTGTGTATCTTTAATTACATATATAGAATTTCAGGCCTCCACAAAAGTATATTTCTTGCAATGCTACACCGCCAACAAAACATAATCCATTTAACTTAAATATATTTCTTACAAAATGGGCAGACCTCCGTATCTAAGTTTCTTATAAATCCAAGGATAATCACTTTAGTATCTTAAGTCGTTTGTCTTATTAACTATATGATGTACACTGTAATATAATGCCGGTAGAACAGAGTATTGCATTAATTTGAACTTGCATGTTAATCATGACCTGAGCTGCTATCCATGTTATATGATTAAATAAGCACATAGCGTAGGAGTCAACATTTCTGCAGTACAGTATATTATAACATGACTGACTTTACCCTTCAGTAACAACATAACACTGCATTGTTGGATCTATCAGGTTGTATAACACGTTTTAAAATAGCATACACTATAAAGATGCTTTTGTAGACTTAGAGGCTTCAGAAAGTCATCAGTTTCTTTCATGATAATCTCCTAATTCCAGGCATTTATTTGTACCCCTTTGTACTTAAATACTATTGTAGTATTACAGGTAGGACAGCAAAAGGTCTTTATGAATATGTGCAGCCAGAATTAATACTGAGATGTTCTACTGTGTAAAATCTCAGCAGTCATTTGGAAAAGGGGGGGAAAGATCTGATTGATGCTTCTGCTTTTATCCATAATGAGCCTAAACAAGCATCTTCAAACAAATGTTCTTCTTCCACATACAGCTGAATCAGATAAGACAGCTGTCAGAAAGCATCCATATCTATCCTTAGCTTTAATTGGAGAACTACTCTCCCTCCTCTGGCCCTATTTGACAGATACTGCTCAATCATCACTCTGGTGCTGGACGCTGCTGCAGACCTACATTATACAGCCTGCAATTATAGAGCATACTGCTGTTACACAACGATACCTCACACACTGCACACATCAAAGCGCAGTTATTGGACATACATATACCCATACTATGGGTATGTGCCGTGTGTTTATGTATGTGTGCATGTTCGCATGTGCATTAATGCTGAACGGGCATGTACTGAGCCTGCTTGTCATCTGTAATTTTATAACGTTCAGTGGCAGCATGATTTCGCATGTGCAGAAAAGAAAAGGTAGAAATTGAAATGTTGCTATTTCAATACAAGGCTGAAATCTGCAGTCCATACCATATGCAATTACTAGTTCCGAAAATACACAAAGAGATAGGGAGACAAACGCTCACACAGCCTCATAAACACGTACCTACATCATTTCGTACACACTGAATTAATCAGCTCTAAGACAAATAGCTGAATAAATACTGTGGGTAACCAGATCAATACTGTACGCTCAATTCATCTGAGTTCACAGAGATGTCAAATTCTGCATAGTTCCATAGCACACTGATTAAACTGGCTCACATTAATTCAGTAAATCAATAAAACCAATCTTTCAAATAAATCAAGTTGCATGGACAGCTTGAGCCAATTGGAGGCCAAGAACACATTAAAATTCCCTTGCTACAACTGCATATATCTATGTCATGCAGGCAGCACTGATTTGCTATGTGGATTCCACAATTTGTGGAATGAAAATGATTAATCCATGAAACAATAACCAGGGTGCCAAGAAGGCACATGGTAATTCTATAATGATCAAAGACTCAATTAAACCCTTTTCCTTTCTGTTCCCTAAACGCCTCATGTTATCATCTGCCTTTGGTGGTCAGTTTATGGTTTTATGCGTGCGTGCGTGCGTGCGTGCGTGCGTGTGTGTGTGTGTGTGTGTTGTCCTGGGGCTGTCAGATGACCAGAGGTTAAGCTGTGGTCTGGAAAGTGTATTTTGTGGTCAGATGACATATGATGTGTGGTTTATGTTCATACTCTAATAGCACTAAAAGATGGGAGCAAGTGGTGTGATAGTAATCGGTATTGGATTATAAGCGCATTCATATCCTGACAGACATCACCATCCGTGTAGCCTTTTCATGTTGGCTATCATTTAAGATTAAAATATTATCCCTTTTTTGCATTGTTTCAAATTGTGATGGCAAAAATGCTGCATTGCACAGGTTTTATTTAGAACCAAACAAAAAAGAAAACTTCAAAAAGGACAGTGAAGATTTGCTGAGCATGCATGGTCATTTTTAGCAGCATCTTACTTCTCAGTGATACTCTTAAATGTACACCTGGATGCTAGTTGTTGAAAAAAACACAGCTTTATCCCCTCAATGGATTGGAATATTACAATCTCAATCCTGTTTATACTGAGAAAATCTGACACCGTATTTCCTCTGCTGCCTCTGTCCCCAGAGCTTGCTAGCACTGCCCGTCTCTACAGCAGGGTCGGAGTCAGGCTGTGGTCAGGCTTGAATCACATGCTCTATTTATCTCATATTCAGTAGTCTGATCTCCAAGGGAGGTCCAAGATGTCCTGACAATTTGATGACAGAGAAATCATTCTTCCATCTGGTTTTTCACTAGTATATGCAGGTAATACAGGTCATAGAGAATGTGCGTGATAGTAACATTCTAGAGCATACTGACTAAAATATTTATGTAACCTGTTTTTTTGTAGTAAAACATTTAGGGATAACACAACAATGATGGGTGCCCTGCCATTGATTCTACAACGTAAAGTGGATAAGAGTCATATATAGTGTTGTGTTTTTTGTTTTTAGTCTTAGTAGTATCGGACAATCATGTTTGAGCTGGCTTTGGTTAAATGCAGGTAAATAGTCCGTGTGGAGAGCAACAGAGACAGAACCTATTGGCTGGAATGCAATCTCGAAACCCTCCGGCTATCTTCTAAAGATAACGTTTTTATTATCTTAAAAATCTGCTTGTAAACCTTCTGTTGTATAAACAATACAGCTCTAGCCACTGTCTCTCAACCCAAAGAGTTGCTAATCCGATTGATAACGATGAGCAGCGCACCAAAAAATAAGTCTTTGTCCAGAATTCTGATGGCAATATTTGCAGCTGCATGTGAAAATAAAGAGGTTTGAATATTAGGCTTATGTGAGTCACAAAGCCAGAAACATGTCTCCAGATAAATGCTATCGTGTTTATAAATGGGTAAATATGCCACTTCACAATAACAACTTTACAAGTTGATAATATGTCAATGCTGTACCTTAAGGTTGTTCAACTGCCCCCTGTTGGCTGACAAATTCAGTTTGAAAATAAATGTGTGTAATTGCTCTTTAACACCAGTTTGTTTATACTGTAAGCCACTAACCTGATTTCCTTAAACGTTTGGGGATTTTAACAATTGTATGTATGGTCACGAACCCTAAAAAAAATAAACATATTTTTATACTCAGCACTTTTGCAGCACACCGATTAATTTGGCACATTTACAGCGTGAACACAAAGACTAAAATCAGTGTTGTAGTGGATTGATTAAAAATAGCAGCAAAAAAGGTTAATGCACTGTTTCTCTCTTTCACTTTACTGCACAGTGTCAGAGAGGTGAACCTCTGATACCACAAGTGTGGGTTGTATTTTCCTATGGTTTGTGTCCATATGTGCAGAGGAGCAGAGGGCATGAGGATTGGAGAGGAGTGGCACAGGGCAGTCTCAGGTGAGACATGCAAAGTCCCAACATAATTATAATCCTTAATTAATCCACTCTGGATACGCTCCTCTCCCTCTCGCTTTCTCTCTCTCTCTCTCTCGCTGCTGAAGTTCCTTGCTCTAGGTGTTTATGGACTTTTTCCATCACGGTGCACCTCCCCCCTTTCTGTCTCATCTGGCATCTTCTTACTGCATGCATTATGCTCTAGGTGTTTTTGCAGCTGTTTATGAATAAAAGTGCCCTTTGACACCTCTATGTAGGAGCTTCATCTCCCTTACCTCCCTTACCTCCCTTACCTCCCCTACCGTCTCTTTTTTTGTTGCTACCTGCCACCATCCAACACCCATATTGGCAGACGGGCCAACAAACAGCTTTCTTTGGTGCCAGTGTTGTTTCTTGGTGTTGCCTCTTTCACAGCACGGAAACACATGCGCACAAACACTGAGACGCACAAACACAAACATGCTCACTATAGTGAAACACCAGATACTCCAAGGGGAGTACAGCTGACACAAATACGAACCCACCAGAGCTGTCCTCTGTGGAAGACTCAGGTGAGTCTCAGGTGATCATCACTGCTTGTAAGGGCCAGACAGCCAGACACACACCTACACACAAACACACACAGACGGAGTCACTGTTTATGTACACGTCTTTCCTGATTCTGCTGCATGACTGAATGTGTTGATAGCCTAGACGATGTTGAGTAACTTCAATATTAGTCATTGAGTGTGAAGGATCAGTGACAAAAAGCGAGAAATGGATCGTGTAAACTGAGGTGTAATGAAGGAACATGGGAGTCCAGGAGCAGCAGATGAAAGGCCTGTACATGGCACTAAGCTGAAGGTAATGAGGACAAAGGTGTCAGTATTGACGCTGGAAGAGTGAGAGTGCCAGGTGTGAGAAGGGGCGACGACTACTCCTGCCATTACTACTCAGACTCCCACTCTGCCCGCTTTGGCCGAGCCAATTAGAGGGGTTCATCCGCCACTCTGGTCTGCACCCTGCGTCAAGCTATCAGAAAAACATAAGGATTGATTGGACAAGCTATTAGGTCAATTGATCCCTGTTTCCTTTCATCTGTGTGCTCCTCCTTTTTCAGATGGACAGATTGGATCTGGAAAGCTACTCCAATTACCTGAGGACAAGGATTTAACGAAGATAGCCTGATGGACCTTCTCAGCAGTGTTCTCTTTGTGTGTGAGGCTTCCTTTCTAACTCACTCCCTTCCAATCCTCAGTAACCTTGTGTGTAAATGTGGCAAAACATTTGTGTGAAGAGATGAAGAGATGTCATAATCCTGTAGAAATAGAGTTGTTCTTCTTTACTAAAACTTATGAACATGTTTTTGTGTTTCCTGTATCTCTAATGGCATATACCAGCAGTATTCAAACTGCTACAGGTGCAGAAAGATCAAGTCCCTCTCATCTCTGATTTCCCAAAATGGCAGACAACAAGCAGGGCAAAAATGATATTGATTTGTGATCACTACACCAAGCGCCTTAAAAATTGTATCGTGACACAGGGCCTTGAACACTCATTAAAAATATGTAAAGAAATGAAATCGGAAACACGTAGTGAGCTGATAACTTGTATTTAAAGTTGCTTTTAACAACATGAATATACAAATCAGGCAGGATCAAAAGGGCAATCAAAGCCGACCTTAATTAACAGCTAAAAAAACTGCAGTGACAAACTTTTTAAACACCAATTCAGAGTCCCCTTCCCCCTGACAAATCTGTGTAAAACCAAATGAATTGCTGGTGAGGCTGATTGGTCACATTGATTGAGCATCACTGAGTCTTTTCACTGCTGAGCACCAAGTCGTCTTTCAGTCGATAGACACAACCCAAATACACCAGGCACTCAATCCAATGTGTTGCTACATGGGCCCATCCAGCTAATTTAACACCCACTCCATTTATGAAAAAGAGTCCTCATCGATTTTTTCTGTTCATGTGCTTTAGTTGCTCGTGCTCATTTTCGCCATGCAGGCGCCTACACGTGCTCAAGGCTGGCAGCAACTGAATTGAATTAGAGTGTGGTAGGGTTCCTATAAGATTGGCTTCTCAAAGCTCTCACCTTCAGTCTTTCTTCAGATTTAGCAGAGATCACAGTGAAATGTAGATACAGAATGCTGCAAAATGGACGAACACTGCCCAACATTATAGCAACTCGGCACCACAGCAAAGACAATTTCTGCTTCGTACCAATCGCTCTCCCCTACTGCTACCACACTCTGTACTCTTCACCCTTTTTCTATTTTCTTTCTCTCTTGTCATCAATTATCTGTCTCTTTCCAATGTATTAATGGCTGTTCATGCTCCCAAAATGTAATCTAGCATTTAAGTGGAAAACAGTCAACACATTACAAAAAGTCTTAGAAAATATAATAGGGAATTTTTGATTGCAATAACTAGTGCAACAACAGAAAGCCATTTCCACTGTGTTTTGTCGGCAGTGGTAAAACACTGATCAACAATAACTGTCATTATAATCATAATGGCTTTCCTGTAAGGACAAGCCTTGTCATCTTGTAACAACCACATACAGTAGCTGCAACTGCCAGGTAAACAGTGCTGCATACAAAGGGAAGCAGAGAGTGAAAGCTACTAGTTCATTGAAAACAGCAAAAAATATTAGAAACACACGCTACATCTATCCCGGGATCCCTCCACTCTGCACACGGATCACCCACTCAAATGAAACGATATTAGAACATTTGAATCTAGAACCCATTCTGATAAAAGTATCAACCAAAGTGTATCCATTTTGTTTCAAATGTCAGCAAATATGAAATGATGGCGGGACAAATGCAGTACCAAAGTTATTGTGCTAAAGGTCGCAGCCAGTCGTCCAGTTATCAACATGATTTTGAGTGAAATGTCAAAATGATATTTTGAAAAGAAAAATACGTTCCAGATACAATGTTGCAGATCGTTGTTTTGAATGGATTATTATTGCAAATATGGATCATGAACGTGATTATTCAAAATAAATTCCCCTGTACAATGTACCACGAGAAGCCGGGAATCGGCAAAGAAGCTTGGAAGGCTTGTACTTTAGTTCTAATCAGATATCATATCTGGGAGCTTTTTATCATCAAAAGGCAATGATGAGATTACGTTTATCATCAGAATATACTGCCGTGCCAGCATCGAGTTAGCCTGTTCTGTATTGTTACTTAAGATTCTCCCATGATCCCCTCCTGGAGGTTGAACAGGGCAAACAGTGGCAGCATGTGTGTACAGCAGGTAATAGTGTGCGACTGTGTTAAGCAAGTGTGTTACTACATCAGCAACCATCTTGGTAGGATAAATATATATGGGTGTGTGACAACCATACCTTTGCATCACATTTTTTTTAATGTTTTATCTACTTGACTCTCAAACACACACAGGATAAATGCCAAAACTGTGTTTACGCGTTCGAGTTTACTCACAGGACGAACAAAAGGGAAACACAATGAGAGAACAAGTCTCATGGACACGTATTATGTGCTGTTAAGTTTAGCTAAATGTAAGCAGGTTTATATTAATTCATCATCCCTTTTTTTAGTCTGTATTCAAATTCAACAGCAGCGTGTTTTCCCCTAAATGCACGTTTTGCCTGGTTGGGCAACAGAATTTTAGAAATACGTACAATTGAGTTGACTGAAATTAGTAGATCATTAGACAATCTCTTCATTTTGTTATCGAAAGTGGTTTTGCATATACTCTTATTTTTGTAATATATCGGAACAGATAAGGTAACAATAGAGGACACCATTTTGTCTCTGGAGCTGGGGCAGAAAATATTAAATTGAAGACTATTCTATTCTCAAAAATTGAAAATAAACTTAAATTGTGGGTTTGGTGAATTCTCAGAGCAGTCTAGATAATCAGTTATTTTCTCCCTTTTGAATGATGTTGTTTTTCAAGCCAATTGCATCTGTACAATAATGTGCTATTGCTGAAAAACACGCTCATTTCCATTTTCACACCATGTATGAAAATACAAAGATGTCCGTGTCCTTCACAGGTTAAGGACACATTTCCATGCAGTGTCAAAATCAACAATGCTTTATTGATATGTAGTAGTCAATATGTGTCCCTTGCTGTTATTAATAACCATGGAGGGGAAAACTGAGACATTGTCAAATGTTATCGTAACACCTTAAGCCCTCAGCATTTTTTTTGAATTCGGTTATTTTATTCTCACATTATTCTTTGAACCAGCATATATGCAATACATTTAATTGTCTTGAGGGAGTGAAACATCATAGGTCATTTTATGAAATTCATAGCAGAGCAGTATGTTTCTGCCTATTTGCTATTAACATATTCATTAAGTCAGCCTTGTCAAAGAGCTATAGGGTGACATACATATTGCATGAAGAAGAGAAAAAGAAAAGTGCAGAGAAAACATAAGAGTACTGACTCTACTATTGTGTGTGTACGCATGTGCTGGTGTGTGTTGCATACACATGTATATGAAAGCATGTATTTGTTAACTAAATGCAGTTGACAAATACAAATAATTCCGGTTTCTGTTGACAGTATTTCCTTCACAACTAGTGCATTCAACTAAATAATATGTTCGTCAAATCCTGACCACAGTATCGCAGAGCCTCCCAAAACTATAAAGTAAAAAGAGTCTAATTATGATTAGTGACTTATTAAAAGTCTGACTATCATTAATGCCATGCTAATGTATGACTATTATTCACCCATTGAAAGCTGAGAACAATTTTTCTGATGGTGATGTGACACACAGACAAGGGGGAAATAAATCCTTCTGTCTTCCCGGGGAGAGTTTTTGGCAGTAAACCAATTCCAAGTCCGGCTTCTTGAATGCCCAGATAACGCAATCAGACACTTGCAATATTGCTGTTTTACCACCTGAAGAATTTGAATTTCATTCAGCCCCTTCAGAATAGTAGACATGCCAATTTTTCCCTAAGAATTGGCAGGACAAACACAATGCGCCCCGGTGAAATGAGGAAAAGGCTTACCAGCAGAAAATAACAGTTTTTTTAGGGTCTTTCTTGTCTGCCTCCTCAGGTTTAATTTGATCATAATAACATACAAAGAAAAAATCAGGGGGGAAAATCCATCATACAATGTGATGCCTTTTATTAGATGTTTTATTATTAAATTGGGAATTATTTCACAATAGTATTAAATATAAGGGGGCCTCAGTTTTGATCATATGACCCCTAAATATGACTCACATTTGATTAAATGTGGTTATTGATACGAGAGGATTTTTCTTGCTGTGCCTTTTTGCTGTTGTGAGGTGATACATTTATCATTTAAGACATCATGTTGGCCAATTCTACACATTCTTTAATTGGGATTTCAAATTATTAAAAGTTGAGGGGAATTAAACCATGTCTCATTTTGTTGGGGACACACTCAAACTATCCTGAATTCCTCCTGGGGCTCCACAGACACTTTTAGAGAACATGGCCTACAGGTAATCATTTTGTAAGTTACAGGAATAATGCTGCAAATAGGGGAATAGGGGACTACACAGCATAGTTCACTTTAAGGCTGTTCACTTCGTTCTGATGCTTTTATTTATCGAATAATCAATTAAGTACCTATTTATTTCTCTATGTGAAGGAACTTGTGCTCGGATAGAAAAAAAGGAGAACCATGGAGAGGGTTGTTGTACAAATGTGTAGTCCACGTCCCAAAACATCTCTTTCTTTTTTTTGTATACCTTTTCTGGTGAACAATTAAATGAATCACTTATTATTGGCTATTTAACAACCTCAACATACGGCTGTTTTTTTCCAGTGTCACCTGCTCACATTTACTAAACCGAACATTTCTTCCACTGCTCTGCTTTTATGGGACAAGAAAAACGAACGATTTACTGTTCACGCGACAGTGAAATGCACAGGCCCATAAACTAGAGCCCTACTCTCAAATCCAACTAATTTAGGGTATCAAGCACGCATGTTTAATATGAGGCGACTGCTGTTGACGCACCGTAAACACGAACTCCGTGTCTGTCAAAGCATAATATATTAATCAATACATCGGCTTACATGCCTGAAAACCTCATGCAGCTTGATGCTGGAAGCCTGCGTAGTGCACATTACATGGTATTATTGTCGCTCTGGTATTAAGAACATATAAAACGGTGCTTCGTTCCTACCTTGATTCCTCCAATCTCCTTTTCTTGATGCCTCAGTGTGTCTCATTCATTCTCGCTTCCCTCCTCACTTGCCTCCTTCCCCTTCTCTTCCCCTCTGGTTATCACTCGTTTTCTCCTCTCAGGTCCCGTCTTCGTGCGGATGCATAAGAATTAAAAAGGAATAGCCTGCTATCTTAAAGACAAACCAACGAAAAACGAGAGAGGGGGAAAATCCTCCCGACTTCAAATATGATAAAGGCAGTAGGGGGAAATCCTCATGGACAGAGCAGATTCTCGCGAAAATGCGCCTGTGTGGGCATTAAAATAAATAAAAGCGACGACACCATTGTCCTGCTGCTTATCAACAGTAATAACATGGGAGTTTCTACGGCGTTACGTGGTCAAGGAAATGAATAATAACACACATGAAGTTGTTATCGTGTTGTCCGTCCTTCGGTAAGCAAATGTGCCACCGTCGCAAAACGTCTGCGTAATATAAATCAGACTCTTGGAGGTCTGCTATGAATCTGCACGCAGAACGCTTCCTTTTCAAACTGTCGTCTATTATTCACCTTTATGTGCTGATGCAGTCTCAAAAAAGCTAAACGGTTGGAAATCACCCGTTCAAAGTCGGATAGTCTACACAGGCCATCAGCGGTTATGTTGTGCGTCCTGACGCACCGAGCGGATCACTAGTCTATAGTTTCCCTCTTCGTCGGCAAGCAGCGCACACTCTCATCAGGACCATTTACACCGTATTTTTCAAACGCTGCAGTTCTGCACCAGGCCTATTGCAACCTAGCGCATTCATCATTGCCTTTCACATACAGTTTGGTGGCCGAGAGACAGTTTCGAGACAGTTTTTATAACCAACCCATACGTAAAGCGGGAAAATGTGCCACTTCAGCCCGCCCACTACATTGCTTCCTCTCTAACACTAGTTCTTTCTCCTTTTTTAGGTTTCCAGACGCATGTGATTTCCCAAGTTGGGTGAGGGTCATTTGTGGTTTCCCTGCACCTAATTCATTAGGGTAATTCTACAGAAATACATAAAGTAAATATATAAAGTGCCTATCAAATTAAATGTTCTTAGATATGGTTTCTTATATGTTTTAGCAATCAAATAGCCTTCACTTATATTACATTTGCATCCACTGTATTACTTTAAGATGTTTTTCAATGGGAGAAAAAGTAGATTGTACATTGTATTTCAGAGAATATTTTAGGTGAGTGATAAAAATGTGCTAGAAAAGACTGTACCCTTTTCATATGGATCAATCTACGCTCAGTTATTTGATAAACAAAGCTGTCATAACAATTTGCGTTAATCTTACATGCACCTGTACAACAACAAAAAACTCATCTGTATTATGAGACTTGTGCGCACTTAAGCGCACCATGTTGAATTTAAAAGCATCTCAATGGGCTTTCCAGATTTGTTTTCCTTCGTTTTACAGCACTACAGACACTGTGACAAAAGAAAGATTCTGAGAGGGAATAAAATCCTTCTAAGATTGTGTGTTGCCCCTGTGCACAGTTGAGGTTTTCTAAAGATGATACTTTTCCGGTACTTCCACTGACAGACAAGATGCTGAAGACTCAAGATGAACAGGCTGAAGGAATGTCATAACAGTTCAGGATCTCGTCAGGATGCTCACAGGTGAGAATAAAGACTGTAAATAATCTGACCAACACAAACTTAAGAACAATATAAAAACCTGTTACTGGAACTGTAAAAATTACTACAGCACATACAAAATACTCTATGGGGAAGAAGTGAGTGAGAGGGGATGACACTCAGCAACCGTTTTGAGCCATGTTAAAACTCTTGAAAGTACATGGTGTTCCTGAGCCTACTGAACTACCACACTAAGCAGTCAGGTTTCTCATAGTTTTTCTCCTGGAGGTATAAATAGAAAACTGGCCAGACGCCATAGTCTTATTCTACTGTGTGTTAAGAAACAGTGGCAGTGCAGGAGGTCGGTACTATTATACTGCACAAAGTAATTGACAAATCAATAAATCACTTACGTACAGTGTTTGTTTGTAATTAGCGACCTTGCCTTATTTCTCTTGCCATTTAAGTGATACATCAAAGGCCATATGTGTGATACATAGTAGGTACATCAGCCATGTACAACCACATAATAATATAAAATATACCCATTCTACAAACTGCATATCCTTTATGTCCACTGCATAATTTATTCCATATACTGTATCACATTTTATTATACCGCTTAGTTGAATACTAGACTCTGATTGGTCAATTGGGACAATCCAGAGGTTGAACATTTTTGTTTTTAGACCGCTGCTAAAAAGAAGAGACCGTTGCTAAGGATGATCAAGGGACTATGAGCATATCAATCCGCAGAAAGAATTCCAGGAAAATTAACATCAGCTGTGGACAACAAATATAAGACTACTTTTTGAATATTATTTGGTATAAATGTAGAGAGCACAAAACATCATGTTGGTTTATTCTCATGATAACATGTCCCCAGTAGGAACGAGGTTAGAAGACAGAGCACTGGAAGTTAGAGAAATCAGCAGAAGAAGATAAACAGGAAGTAAACACTAACGGGAACACGGTGGGCTCTGGCGATGTTTAAAGTAATGGTTAATGGATAAGAAAATGTGAAGAGGACATTTACAGAGAAACTTGATCGGTGAATCACTTTAAGTTGTCGCCGCAGTTCCAAACGTTGGTACGCCGTGGAACAGACTATTATAGCGAAAGTAATCGATCATTTTTAAATCAATAAAATAATTTGTAATCAATATTCTGAGTCATTGTTTAATTTAGAAGGTAGCCGTTTAATGAACGCCTCACTGCACTTTATCCCTTACAAGATAAAGATCACAGCACAGAGGAATGTGTTGCAACAGGAGGAAGAAATATAGAGTTATGATCATATTTAAAAGTTTTCTTCCTTAAGCCTTCATCACTATACATTTTCACTAGCTCCTTTAGTAGCCTGACTTAAATACTATATGAAAACATAGTGTAACAGTTGCTGTAAATGTTAAAAGCTGCAGGTATATATATGCTGCTATATAAAGAAATCTAATTTCTTGCCAGCAGTACTAGATATTGTGGATTTATAGCAGTGTTTGGTCTATGTGTGTCGGCTACACTAGATGAGATCCTCTAACCTACATATTCTTTGCAATGATTGCACCAGTCCGCAGTGCATGTTGCAACTTTTCTCTCCACGCTGTAAATGCCTTTGTCAGTTTCCATTATGATAGCTAATATTGGGCTCTACACGCCCTTACATGTTAGCCTTCTGTCACACAGTCCCCACTCTGTTATGCTGTTCTCCAATTCAGTCAATTGACCTTCATGGATCGCCTGACTCATTGTGGCAATAAACAGCATAATGTAGTTTGTGCTCTCTTGCAGTCATACACTCTATCAGGATTTCATTTTCAAGATCAGATCTTATTAATGCAAAGTCACAGTGCTTTGGGCAAGACTGTATGCAAACATCATCAACGCCACTGTCCAGAAAGGACCACTGAGAACCAAATGTGGACAGATTTACAGCATCAGGGCATTCTTTGCACAGTCTAAGCAGTTGTTCACCCCGGTCTCTTAGCAACAACAATAGTGAATGCACATAATTAAATGCTGATTGACCAGCTCAACAGAAACAGTGGTCCCTTGTTACAAATACTGCACGTTGCACTGCTTGATCATTCAACTCCAAAATAATATAATCATAGAAAGTCAAATGGTCAAAGAAAAATCTAAGCTTTGAATGTGGTTTATCAAACCTGGATAAAATGACATTAAGTTGTGAGCACAAATGTTATTTTCTAGTAATGCAGGCTAAATATTTTCATATATGGTAGTTTTAACAATGAATATCTTTTTGGGAAACCTCTACACATGTATACAAATACACTATAGGCCAACTGTTACTTGGCCTGTAGGGAAAACAAAATGTACATGAAGACATTTCCAAACATATGGATTGTCACTGTGCAAAGTTCCTTAGATATTAGTATCATCTACCTTTCCAGACTTCAGTTGGCCCTTTGCAGGTACACATAACACGATATAAAGTGATTCAAAGTCAAAGTTAAGGATGACATTAAATTGCTCCTCATTTTAGTATTCAGAATTGTTGTATTGTCTGAAGAGGCTCTCAAATAAATGGATGCAACCCAGAAACATGAATAAAAAAACAGATTTTTTTTTGGAGAGGATATACTGAATCAAAGTCCTGCTTTTTTCCAAAAAAATTGAGACTACATCATAATTGGTTTCCTACTCCCGCCTTAATAAGATCATCTAGATAAGTATTGATAAATGCAGTGGTTAAAATGCAGAGGATGGGAAAACATTGAATGAAGTCTAAGATAGGGGCCTGCGAGCTGCGACTGTGTAGCTTTGTAGTGGTTGTGTGCTGGTGTGCAGGGACGTTCTGAATAAATTCATTCAGACTCGACCATGACTGTGAACATTTCCGTCATTGTTGATAATAATTTGTTTTGTTCACTTGAGTTCCATGTTGCATTTATATTCTCAATAGAGCGATGTCTTGCATGATAACACATACATTATCAACAAAGAATCAGTGGTCCTGGATGCCTGAATATCTCATATTATTTTCTAAAGAAGGAGAAAATGGAGTCATACAGCTGGCACATTTTAATTTGTTCTAGCTCATGTTTGATTAATGCCATTTTTTTCTAGTCAGAGCTCATGTTTATGCAGCACCATTATTTACATAACACCTTGCCCTATTTGCAAATAGCTCCTATTTCCACAGTTGTGATCTTCTTTCACACAAAACATAAAAAGTATTTTTTTTGTAATGACACCTTGTTGGGAAAGAACCGTATCAAATAATCACTCCAATATTTTTAAAATTAATATATCTTTTGGGTTAGAATACAGTTGTTATAACTGGACTGATATGACTGACCATTTGTATACTCAAACCTAAATCCATAACTTTAAAACATTCAGTTCAATACAAATCCTTTTTATGCACTTTGATTGTATTATATAGGTGGCACATTATTCGCCAAAATACCTGCATTTATTTTCGACACATTTCTATACTGTTGAATCATGGATGAAGATTAAGGTTTAGAAAAATCGATAATAGTCAGCTGCATATATGGTTTGACCAAAACAAAAGGTTTCTCTTATAAGGAACTTACTGGGGAACCAAAATATTGGATTAAAAAATTATGTAATCATATTATTGCAATTTGAACAAATCCAATAGATGTTTAGGCCCCCAAAACATAAGTTTAGACCAAAAAAATTACTTACCAGGAAGGCTTCTCAATTAGCTAATTTCCCCTCCTCGACTCCCTCCTCGACTCCTATCCTTGTGTCTTAGTCCCGCCCACAGGAGATGCGAGCGGAGGAGTCGAGGAGGGGAACCGAGGAGAGAGGAGTGGAAGCAGCAGGCGTTTGGAGAAAAGAGAAATCTCAATTTAATTCATTCACAGTGCGGTATAATGAGACAATAACAGGTCGCTGGTCGCTGAAATGGGGAATTGAAATTACGGTCCAAAAGTTTTATTTACAAGTATTAAAAGTAAACATAGGACACCAAACCAACTGAGACCTGTCTGTCCGCCGCATCTGCGCACTGTACAATAGGGCTGCACGATTTGGGGAAATAATCGAATTGCGATTTTTCTGACAAATACTGCGATTCGATTTGCGATATTTGTTTTTAAGCGACCCAACGGAAGTTTATTGTAAAATGCGGCCATATCTCCGGCTAAGAAGGTCGTATCAACGTGCTCCCGTCTCTAGCACCCCCGCAGCCCGAGCTACGACTGAAAGAACTAAACTTACATGAAACGTCCGTTGGGTTGCTTTAAAGTCAAGCTTCAGTTTAAGATTCACCCTGTAATAGATGTAAAACATGTGATGGAGCATTACTAACCTGACTCAGATGGTTTGTTTCACCAAACCATCTAGGAAAGCTCCATTGGAAGCCATTTGGGAAAGGGCAGGCACTTTCAAAAATACTTGGCAGGTGATTGGATCAATCTGTCTATCACCTTCTCTCATGGGCCACTTCTGATTGGTTAACAATGGCTGGTACATGTGAAGCACAGCACTTCTGAAAAAAAAATTATAATAATAAATAAAATTTAAAAAATTGTAATTTCTTTTTTTAAATCGCAGGCTTTTACGATTTGATAATCGCATCATTTAAAATCGTGATTTCAATTTAAAATCTATTAATCGTTCAGCCCTACTGTACAACACAAACCTACACACTGTTCAACACACACCAACACACTGTAATCTACAACACACACCTACACACTGTACAACACGCACCAACAGCTCCTAAAGCATAATCAGGCTACAGGAGCCGTTGTGTATTTTATTATGTGTAGCACTAAATGGTTTTAGAAAAATATTGACTCTTTGTTTGTAGATATCTACTAAACTAAAGCAAATAAAGAGAGTAATGTAGGCCTGTTCTACTGAGTGATATATAGTATACACACTGCTCTGCTTTCTGCACGGACGTCACAGCTGTTCTCTCTGTAAACATTGCGTCGCATGAAAGCAGTTAATAAAATAATATCCAGGGGATGCATGCAGAGCTGTCATTGGCTGAGATAAGTCCGGCCGTGTCACTCTCTTTGAAACATCACTGTTGCCGGAAATATATCTGCGGAGCAGCCGTGGAGGACCCAATGGCAGTGTATCCTCGATTATAGCTCCTCCAGAGAGCTTCCTCGATGCTCGATGCTCGGTCCTCGATGTGCATTTAGAGAAATGAGATGTCCTTCAACATGGCGCGCTGAAATCCATTTCCGGGTCAATACCGGAGGACCGAGGAGTCGAGGAGTCGAGGAGGGGAAATTTGAGTATTGAGAAGCCTTCCAGTTGTGGTATTTTAAGGAATTTTTGGCCCTCTTGCATGCCATCTTGAAAATTAAAAATCTCTAGTGATCAGATTTTGGTAGACTTTTAGTATGTTATTAGGGACACCTAATACTACACAAAACTGTAAAGAAACCTTTTGTTGCAATTTTTGGGGTAATGTGTTTTTTTTTTCATATATGCAGCCGCCTATATCTTATTTGTGATCAAATGAAATAAACTACTACAGAACCATTATCACTGGAGGGAGTCTCTGTGGACTTTCATACAAGCCCTGTATCGCACATACAGTGTAGTGTAGTACAAGTCCTGTAGGCGTAGATATGAACGCAGTGGCAGGAAAGGAAACTGTACGGCATTTCCAGTAGTGAAAGGGAAGAAACCAATGAAAAGGGTTTAAAAGTCCAACAAAGCCAAACAGACGTCAGTATTTGGAGCCAGCAAAGCGTTGGTGTAACACCTCAGCTTTTATATAGCAACCCTGTGACCGCCGAAGCGCTTTTCCCATCATGCTCTTTCCATTGGATGGATGTTCACAGCAAATGCAGCATTTCAACAATTTCAGAGACCACATCCATAAAGACACCCCAACCACCACCCCCCCCTCTCTCTCTCCCTTTTTCACTCACCCTCTCAATCTTGCTCTCTTTTTCACTCGCTGTGTCTCTGTGTCTCACTTTCCCTTTTGCAATATGACATAGTCCATTATCTGCTCTTAGTACTAATTGGTGTATTAACGCCATGCTGTGGGTGACACAGTGAGAGAGAGAGAGATCGAGAGAGGGAGAGAGAGGGAGAGAGAGAGAGAGAGGGAGAGAGAGAGGAATACGCAAGATGAATATGGATGAGGCAGAAGCAGGGCGGGAGCGAGGCTCTGGGGGAGGCAAGTACAGAGTGATTCTGCGTGAGTGAGAGAGAATGTGAGGCCAAGGTAAATCTTTTCAGCTACACAAGTGGTTAAGAGCAGCACGGCAAAAATGACAAGTGAAGGGGGGGAAAAAAGAGAACCATTCTGTAATGGCTTGTGTTTTTTTTTTTCAGTTGGCCTTCTCTGTATCCCTTTCTATCCTGCTCTCACCGTCACCACTTTCAACCCAATTATCCACTTTCTCTGGCGCCACTGGCAGCATATGGAAATGTAAATTGCAGGCAAAATGTTTTTTTTTCTTTCAAAAGCTGTGGAAGGTAAGCAGCTCTTGACGATAGGGAGAGTAGGAGGGAGAAAAGGAAGAGATGACAAACAACTGAAACTGAGGGACCGCCTTTAGTCCCAATAGCTTGTCAGTATTGCTACTTTATCAGATACACAAATCCACCCACGGGAGGGGATCTAATAGACTGGGGTTGATTTTATACTGCTGCACATATACAAACAGTGAAGACAGAATACGGTTTGGGTGAAAGCGGATAGATAAGTCTTTATATTATATTTATAGTGGACACTCTCAAGAGTTGTGAAAATGGACATGTTCAAATATTCCATATACGGAAAAGCACACTCTCAGGCTCACACATGCAGTGCCAAATTCACACGTTTAATTATATGCAGAGGCTCCAACACAGTTGCACCAGAGGTACACTTCCTCTGTGCTTGAGAGGCTTTTCAGACCGGGGCCAGGATGTAAGCCCTCAGGCTGGTGAATAGCTGCTGAAGCTCAGGATGCAGAGATCAAAAGGTGCTCATCATCTCCCATGCATGTGACATTGAGACATGTACAGGCTGATTATTCCGATAAGCAGGTCTATCCTCAGGAGTGGAGGCAAAATGGAGGCGAGTGTTTTGTTCATTATCATTAAGATCTGGCTTTTTTCTCTGTTCACCTCTCTTCTCTCCACATGCTCATTCCACCCCCGCAGTGCTGATGAAGCCAACTTCTCAAATCCGCAATTTGCTCAATTATTTTCAATTATCCCGCCATCGCTGCTTCTATCATTCCCCTTAGTTCAATTCTGAGCAGAAATCACTTGTTGATTGACAGCAAAGGCCAATTAGAGGCGGGAGGAAAACTCAAACCCCTACGGTAATTAGTGCTGATTGGTGTCACACAGACGTTTTACAGGCCCTACCCACAGAGCAGGAACCCTTGTACTGATAGATATCCTTTTAACTATACAGTACATACACTCATGCCTTATCACCAGCATACTGTATATTTTAAATGGGTTCCTGCTTGGGTAGCTTGTTTGCAGAATGGCATAATGATGTTTTATAAGGTTTCTTTACATGCCCAAAGGAAAATGAAGTACTGTGAGAGCTTTCAAAGGGAGTGTTGAGATGGTGTGAATTTCTGTCTACCAAGAGCACCATGTCTGTGTGCCTTTAGCACATTAACTTCAAGGTAGTGCTATCTCAAGGCTTTAGAAAACTCTTCAGTAGTAGGCACAGGAATCAATGATGAACTGCTTTTGAGCACGACAGAGAAACCGGCAAATTCAATATACCTTCAGCAGTTTTGAACTTAATATAGGGTAGTTCAGGCAAAATAGAAAATCAGTTACTTCATATATCTTTGTTTAGCTGTGCATCTATGCTTACTTAGGTTGTGCATGCAGTAATGTATTTATTTCTGTATTATGGAGGCTGTAATTAATGTTAATACTGTTGTTACAGGAGTAACATGGTCTACAGTGTTATTGATTGTTTTTTATTTGAGGAATTATGGAGACAACTAACAGATATGGTTCATTTATATACGAGTCAGTTTCTCAAAGAAGCACAGGGGATGGTCAATGCTTAACTAATGTGATGTTTAATTTTGTTTTATTTACCATCTTGTCATGACACTCCCGCAAATGTGCAATAATACAAAACACTCATTCAATACAGCTTCATTTAGAGTCACCTTGGGTTACTTACATTTTAGAAAATGCACCCCTCTCAGTTCCCATATGTCAGCACTTTATTTGCATAATTTATTTAAAGCAGTGTATCTATTTTCTTCAAGACTAAAATGATGTTAAATAGATCATTTTATATGACCAACACCATGATGAATTCACAGAATCATCACCGTTGAAATACTAATAAACACTGGAATTGTGTACTTCAAATGACACCAGTTTATTAAAGTATCTTAATGATGTTATTCTTGATTGTGAAATTTCCATAACCTATGTGCAACACTCACGTGGAAATTTGCATTAACAAACAAACATATTTCATGAGAATATGAATATAAAAAGACCATTTAATTCGTATTTAATTCGTACCTGTTACTACCAGAGCACTTCCATTTGTATACCTGAATGAATGTGAATCATGCACTCTTTTCACTTAATATCTTCATTTTATAATCACAAGGTGACACATTGTACGAAAAGAATGCCATTCTTCGGCTTCTTTAGCCAACATTCCCATTGTTGTAAGCTGTTTTCGCAGATCTACGGTTGAGCTGTTGACCTTCTATAGTTTGACATTTCTTTACTAAACCACCTAAACAGTCTCTCTTTTGTGCTGCCCTTTAAGAAGCAGTTCACGTGGGCCACATACTGACTGGTGCTGTTGTTTGTGATGAGTGGGCCGCCTATGCAAGCAGTGGTTACTCAAGACTCCCCTGATGACATTATGTGCCTAATGAGTTTTAATTGGGAGGAGATCTTAACTTGCAGGCCTAATTGCATCTGATTAAAGACAATATTAGTTTTATTGCTGGCAAATTGGATAGGGAGGGTGGTTGGAGGGGTTTTGGAGGGATCGATGGTGTCCTTGTGGAAATATCCTAAATGTCCTCCAAATAGTGATGAAGAAAGGGAACAAAAGCATAAGAGGAGGAAGGGCCAGGTGAAGAAATACTCAACATGCAGTGATAATGTGTTAAGGGGATCTGTGAAAGGGAAGGGATAAGATGGTTGGCTGAAGGTTAAGAACTCATCCAGAACAACTCTTTAGCTCTCACCTCTTCAGCGTTTGAGGACAAATTCTGTGATTGTGTAAAAACAAAAAGCACACTTTTTCATTGAAGTCTAAGAAAAAAAAGAGAAAATAATATCATGGATGACTCCATTACACATTTCTTAGCTCTTGATTGCCCCACCTGCTTCCCAACTGCTCCAACGTTCACTCCCCAATAGCTGAACTGCTAGAGCCTCATACTTCTGTAATGTGTCTTTTTGACTCAGTCTAATTTGCCTTATTTCCTTAAAGCTAACTGAGTTATTATCATAATTATGCATTTGACTTGCACCATATGAAAACAGAATCATGCACGTTTGCCTGCATACATAAACACATACAGTGCTTGTTGCCTCTCCATGCCGTCATAAATATGTGCCCTGCACTCTGCGGTGATTTAAAGCTAGACACAAGAGAGTATAGTAAATTATGCGTGTATGAGGCTTCATTTCCTCCTCTTCTTAAGCACTTGCTTAATTGCCATTCTCACCTGAGCAATTGTATAATTTCCTTTATTTTTCTCCTCCTCTGCCCAGAATATGAGTCTATAATGAGCTGTGGGTGTCCCCCAAAGCTAAGCCTAGCGCCTTGAAATAGGTTTCACTAATTTACCAATTAGTCATAAGATACAATTAGTGTGCAAGTTCCCTAAGTCCATGAGTGCCCCCACCAACGGCCTCCCCACTTTGATTGTTCAATCTCTGCAGTGATCATCACTCCATTACTTGGCTCGTGCTCTCGAGCCTGCTTTTTTCAGCCTCGCTACCAAAGCAAGGTCCCACCTGCACTTTGGATATTACTCTAACCCTATGTGCCTCAGAGGGAATCGGTGAGGGAGTGGGAGTGTGTGAATGTGTCTACGTCCGCAGCTCTGGGTTTCTGTTTAAGTGCAGCTGGGACCGGTTTCACTGACCAGGAGGATGAGAGTTGGCGAGGGATGGAGGGAGGGGGGATCTGAAGACTAGAAAACTTATGAGAACCGAGATAAGTTACCAAGTAAAAAAGTGAAAGTTTGCTGCTGGAGGTGCAAATCTAATTTATGGTTAGAGAATACTGTGCTGTTTCTCTCCTTGGTTTGCTTAGCCATTAAAACTAAACCTGAGGACAAATAGGAAATATGGAAAGAACAACAAATATCAACGCTACTGTGCTCGCAGTTGGTTGTTATTATGCTGTGCGTGAAGGTCTGGGGAAAAAGCAATCAATACATGAGAGGTCATTTGTCAATGCCTGTTTCTGTGCAAGGACGGTTCTTCTTTTACGGCAACAGAGTTCTTGTATTGTAGCTACAGTAAATTCCCTCCTGTTTTCATCATATTAACATGCATGTAAGTGCTTTTAAAGAGAACATGAAAGGATACATGACTGCTGAGGGAAACAATTGATTAGAAATAAATATTGATTCGTTTTTAAGGTTAGTAATAATCCTCCCTGCGATGGAACTTTGGCAGGTTAAAGGAAGTTTGCATCTATACAGAAAGAGACAGTCAAATGCATCAGATTGATGAGCCTTCGTGCACCTTTGGCCATCTCTATCTATCAAAATAGTAGATATTAAGGTTTGTGAAAATACGAAAAATATCAATAAGATTGTGTCTAAGGGTGAAAATGTGAATCTATTGTCAGGTTTACAAAGGGATGAATGGTGTGTGTGCAAAATGTGTTTTGCTCAGGAATATGGATAATTTGTATGAAATACAGTGACCATGATTTAGCTTCAGCCTCTTCTCAGTTATCAGAGGCTGAGGCAAGAGTTTTTCAGTCAATTGCAGTCGCCATGAGGGGACACTTAGAGTGTGATCACACCAAACATGTTTGTAGCGGTCTGTTGGAACTGTGGAAACGTTGTATTTATCATTTGAATGGGCCAGAACAATGGCATTCACTCTCCAAATAACAGCAAATAACTATGCTGAGGCTGAGGGGAGGGCTGAATATGTGATCGAAGGAGACACTCTCTCTATTAACTGTGCTTGCAAAGTAGTTTGCTTTCACAGTTGACTACAGGCAAGCCACTTCCAACAGACGTGTGTAAACCGAAGTACAGATTACAGACTCTTTATAGTCCTATTGGTAATGACTCACTTTGCATCACATAGTTAAGCTCTCTTTTATACCTTTTCCTTTTATCATTGCTGATGAATACAAGCCAAAAAGTTCAGATTGATTTTTCAACACCATGGTCATATCAGTAATCACTAATGTGTGGACAGCCAAAAGAACCCACATAAACAAGTCAGATAATAATACAACCACGAATAGCTCATTTGAATACAGCTGGGAAATAGCAGACTCCAGATCAGTGTAGCAATTATATGGAGAGTTAAAGGTCCCCTATTATACTGTTTTTCATCAATATATTATAAGTCTCAGATACAAAACATGTCTCTCAAGTGTTTGGCTCTAAATACCAAACAGAGCATTGTAGCATCCCATAATCCCCTCTGTTTCAGCCCTGTTTCAAAAGTGCTGATTCTCTGTCTGTTACTTTAGATGAAAAATAAGGAGCCCCTCCCCACGCCCCTCTGAGAGATATTTGGTTAAAAAGAACACAATGGTGCTCTAGGAGGAGATTCAGGTGATAAGGTAGGGGGGGGCGGGGGTTACCTTGGTTGGTGATTGGCTAACGGTTACACAAGCCAAAAAAACGTTATGACATCATAAAGTGGCCAAAATCTGATGGACTAATTTTCAAACA